>NC_041410.2:42397785-42697785 GCF_900747795.2 Erpetoichthys calabaricus
ATCTTCTCTCTCTCTCTCCCGACTCTTCCTCTCTTTCAGATTGTGGAGGGTTTATCCAGCAGCCTTTCTCTCTGCGTCGGAGTGTGGGACACAATGGCGAGCACCTTCACCCGGGTTCTGTCAAGCAAAAAGACGGTGGGACTCCTGTCTCTTGTTGGTGTGGGATCTTTAACAGCAAGCTATTTGATCAACCGGGACCATGTCAACGCAGGCACGGAATTAAAAAGAAGACAGTACCCGCCAAGGTAATCCGCCATCTCTCCTTGACTGCAAGTTCATCAGCTCGCCGAATTGGAGCTCGGCGCAGCGCAGCGGGCGATGTCACGTCGATGCCGAGATTTGACCCCAATTTTAAGAGGGCTTCTTTAATAATTTAGACATCTCTAGTACCTTGGTTAAATAATGAATCGTGCAGTTTGTCTTAATTTCTAGAGCTGCGTTATTGGACCTGTCCACGCAGTACGTGATTTCTAAACATCGGCAGAAGAAAGTGGCCTTCGTGTATTTATATAAACCTCTCCGTAAAAAAGATTACAAATTATAAATTAAACTGTTTTCACGTTTAACCTTGGTCACCTGCTGGGTTTCAGGCAGAAGAAACGAGAAGTAGGTATATGTGTTATCATGATTATCATAAAACCGTATTTATTGTGTTAAACAAATTAAATGTTTTACAAATGTATTTTATCATTGTTGTAGCAAATAATTCGAATTAAAATTAATTCAAATCTGCCCTGTCCTCGTGTGCTACAAATCGTGAGGGCCAGCACGACCGTGTTCACGACATACCATCACTAGGCTGAAATGGGGGAAATTGAATTCGTTTCCGTTATTTGCGCCTTTCTTTCATTTAATTCAGACTTTGGGTGGCTAAATCATTCCATATGAAACAAAAGATACGCAGTTCTAAAAAAAAAGCCTGACGGATACCGTTTCATTGCTCTCTTTGCTGTTAATCGATTGTCATGATGTAATTTCGAGGTCACGGGAGCCAATGCCATGTCTCCGCATCTTTAGGGGCAACAAAGAACTGACCATCGCAGGCTGCACTCACCCACCCACGAACCGCTAGTATGTTGGGGAAAAACTAGGGCACCACTAGAACCCCCATCTGTATACACAAGGAGACACATGCAAACTCCACCCTGCCGGTAACCGAACCCAGCCTTCTGATAGTTTGCATAGTTTTAAAGTGAGTTTAAAGGGGGCTTCCAATTTGTAAATACCGCTGAAAAAGAACCCAGGTTTGAAACTCTTCCAGATTATCTTTTTAGGAAACGTTATGATGACCCTGTTGAGATGTTTGTCAAATGTCACTCATCCCAGAATAAAAGGAGCAGATGGCAAACAACTCTTAAAAACTGGACGGTCACAATAACACAATAATTCCAATTGTATGACACAAGTCTGGCGAGCACTACTTAAACGAATTCTTATATAGCGCACTTCCACCGAGCGCTCAACACACGTTCAAACACAATAATACCATTGCATAAAAACAGAATGTCAAACATCTTTGAAGGACTTCATCAAGCGGGTCTCTGCCTCCTCTTCTCATTCTCTCTCTATTTATCTGTGTATCGATCTGCCTTTTATATTTTGCCTGGATGCACAATCCTGTAAAATAAACCAAAATGTTAACGTCTACGCACACGAAGATAAGAATAAACGTCCATACAGTAAATTTAACCAGGATTACATTTGCGCTTAAACAGAGACGGTCCATTCTTTTCAGGCACAGATATGCGAATCCTTTATAACGGTAAATCTGAATTACCAAACGAGGAGGTGTGCTTTGTTTCTTTGTTACCTCTTGCTCGGAGTTTAGTTTCTATTAGATCGGCCGGTCGCCCACTTGCCTCCTGTCTTGTGCAGGGCACTGCAGATAAAGGCTACAGGCCAGACTACCCAAAAGATGGGTCCTTAAAGTGGATCAAAAGACGAGTAAGTTCTGGGAAACACCGTAAATATTTTGTCAGTGGGACCGCGGTGAGCAGTGCGGCTGCCTCATGTTCGATTCCCGGGGTTTGCGCCCTCTGCCCGCCGCGAGTGGGTTTCATCAAAGGTACGGCTGGCTGGGTTTGAACCACCCCATAATGGGTGACCGAGTGAGTCGACAGGCATCCCGTCCGGGTTTGTTTCTTTCCGGTGCCCAGTACTGCTGTTAGAGCAAATTTCAGCATATGACTTAGAATTTTTCATTGCCGGTCCCAGGATGACTTTTGGTTTTAGCCTTCTTTACTTCTAGAAGTAGCCTATACAGTTTGCACAATTTATTTTTGTAAATATAACGAAACTGATGCGTTTAATTTGATTGAGTATTAAATATGCTGGCTGCTGCTTACACGAGAGAGCGTTAATTCTGCCGAATCTTTCTGTTCCAGTTCTGCCGAGCACACAAAGGTGTTTTGAAGACATCTTCGGGAAACTGTTTCGTCATTTACAGCTGTGTTTTCTCACTAACCAATATACTGAAACCATCTTAATCCTAACAGAGTTTGGTTGAATCAAAAAAATAAACCGAAACACGTTGTTGTTTTTTGTTACAGGGCTACCTGATAGAACAAATGAAGTGTCTAATTACATAGAAGGGCGCAGTCAAATAAGAAAAACGACATTTAATTAAGGAAAGCAGCACTCACTATGATAAAAGGATCAGGAGTAAGGACACTGCCCACGGGCCCCGCAAAATAAATACCACTTACTGTATTTTGAAGACCTTCGGTGTGCTTTTGAGGGGATTTATAGCTTGCCGTTTGTTTCGCTCGGTCTGTTTGTCCTCCATTTGATTTGATTCACCGTAAAGCAGATTGATTTCCTGGACCCAAAATCCGCTCCCAGATCTGGATTAAATTCATGCAGATAAATTTGGGTATTAGAGACAGCTGGGAAACTTGACTCCATTTTGAGGGGCCTGTCATGGCCTAATGAATCAAGGAATATTGCCACAAAATCTGTGATAGACACCCGTGATATATTTAATACTTACGTAAAGAATTAAAATAAAACTAACATCATAAATAAACTCGTCTCTACATACAGCCAAGACACAGATTATATAGAAAGAAAGAAAGAAAGAAAGAAAGAAAGAAAGAAAGAAAGAAAGAAAGAAAGAAAGAAAGATGCTTAGCAGTAAGGAGACCAGGATTTGTGTCCCAGGTCCTCCCTACATGGAGTCTGCGTGTTCTCCCCGTCTCTACGAGGATTTCCACCAAGAGCTCCGGTTTCCACCCACAGTTCAATGACATGCAGGTTAGGTGAACTGGCGATTCTAAATTGGTTCTACTTTGTGCTTGGTGTGTGTTTGTGTATATTTGCTCTGTGATGGACTGGTGATCTGTAAATGGGGTTTGTTCCTTGCTTTTCGGCCAATGCTAGCTGTGACAGCAAACCCCCGCAACCCTGTTCAGGACTAAGCCGGTTAGTAAATGGTATAATAGATAGATAGATAGATAGATAGATAGATAGATAGATAGATAGATAGATAGATAGATAGATAGATAGATAGATAGATAGATAGATAGATAGATAGATAGATAGATAGATTTCGGCACTGCGCACAGACTTGGTAGGACGCTCTCTTAACTTGACGCGAGGGGGCGCGCGTTCACAATTACGTCACCCGGCATTCCTCTTCGGACTGCGGGGAAACTCTGAAGTTAAACCGTTTGACTTGAAGGGAATTGTAAAGTTTCCTATATAGAGATCTCACAACGATTCATCATGAGCGTTCAACAGTATAACCAAATACAAATAAATAGGAGATAAAGTGGGAAACGTTTTCGACATTTTGACTTTTACGTAGGAAAAGATTCACGTAGGAAAGATTCGAAACGGGCACACCAGTTTCTGAAATTAATTTACATCTCCTACATCCCTGATCGGGAGAAAATGATTTTTTACAATGAATGCTAGAGTCCCAGCATAAACACCTCACCACGAAGAATTTAAAACTTCAGTTCTGATCTAATGGAAATGTGACATTAAACGGGAGACCGCGAAAACGCAAGTGAAACAAAACTATTTTACTTTATCATTATGGGTTATTGAGTATAAAACATTGTGCGGGACAAAAATGTCAGGTGTATCAACTTAAAATTAAATCTACAGAAAAGTGTGCACAAAGTCAGAATACGTTCAGAAATCTATCTATCTATCTATCTATCTATCTATCTATCTATCTATCTATCTATCTATCTATCTATCTATCTATCTATCTATCTATCTATCTATCTATCTATCTATCTATCTATCTATCTATCTATCTACTGTATTATATAGTGTATGCTATCTATCTATCTATCTATCTATCTATCTATCTATCTATCTATCTATCTATCTATCTATCTATCTATCTATCTATCTAATACCCTTGTTTGAAGTTCAGTGACCCAGGGTTGCCTGTTGGCAGTTCATTAAGGTGCCTTTCTTTCTCTGCGTGTTTAATTCAGTATCGATCCTGGATATTTTCTTGACACATGCTTCCTTTCAAAGTTTTTTGTTCCCTATTGTCCCCTACTTTGGCATTCAGCAGTTGCCATAGCAGCTACTATTTCTTTTGTGAGATGGTATGGGTGGGTGCGTCAGTTCTGAAGGGTCAAAGGATCAGATGGCCCCCCACTTGAGATTTCTTGGCCCATATTTTTTTCACAATCTTCTTTTTGTTAGAAATGCACCCTGTAGTCATTTTGAATGTAGTCTCTAATATCTTAGCTGCTTTCTTTTGGCTGCCCTAAAAAAACAAATTTATATCAGAAATTGTGCAAGCTTGCATAGGATTAATGAAGAGATTAGAGCTAACAAAGCTTGAAAACATAGGAATACTTTTACACTTTAACGTGAAAGGCTGAAAGAGAGCCAAGTGTCCTCAATAGGCATCTGTTAGAAGTACAACAATAGCACACATAACCTAAGGTGAGGTGAAAATACAGTATATTAAAGCATTAAAAAGGGACATTATTATTATTACTATTATTATTATTAAGTTATTGTCTGTTATACCTGCATTTTTATCACTCTTTAATTTAATATTGTTTTTTATCAATACGCTGCTGCTGGACTATGTGAATTTCCCCTTGGGATTAATAAAGTATCTATCTATCTATCTATCTATCTATCTATCTATCTATCTATCTATCTATCTATCTATCTATCTATCTATCTATCTATCTATCTATCTATCTATCTATCTATCTATCTATCTATCTATCATTAAATGAGCATTACTGGGTCAGAAACCTACAATAATAACATCAGAAACAAAGTCTCTTATGTCTGTTAGAGTAACATTTAACTCAGTGGTCTTCATGGGATTTCAATTCAATTTCATTTTAAAATTCTGTAATAATGTTTACAGTGCTGCGCTTTCAACTCCACACTTTGATGCTTTCTGGAGGAGCAGATTTGTCAAAGTAACAACTCAGGATTTTTAAGAGAGCAAACAAACTTGTGGGCAGAAATAAAACATTTCAAGTAGTTGAGTTAAACATCTAAATCCAGTTAAGTACAAACACAGCTAACCTGGACTGACCAAACTTCATTTTCATTTATCTTGGTGAGGTTAAAGGTGACAACATACAAAACAGAACAGTCAGAGATTGTCATGTTTCTTCCAGTACTACCGGACCACTACCGGACCACCCCCAAGTCAATTGAGAATTCTAATGTCTTCAGTGAGTGTCAGGCTTCCCCCTGTGTATTTTCTTTTAAATGCCCCTTGGTAAGCCCTCTGGAAACATCTTACCTGCATGTCCTTTTGGTTGTCCTCCCATATTGCTGAGTTCCTCCCCGTGTCACAGAGAGTGGACCCAACAACAGTCCACAGTTTGGCTGCGTTAAAGTTAAGAGCTTTGGGGCACACCTGAAGTAACAGCCGTAGGTTGGGATGTAAAAGTTGTAAGCTGAACAAACTGAGTGCGGCCTGAGAGGTAGAATCTGAACCAATCTAGTGGAGTGTGGGTAATGTATTGGTAGTACTGAGTGAGAACTGGTATTGAAGTCATGTATGACTGCAAGCAGACAAATTACTTTGAAAGGCACAATCATGCATAACAAAATGTGAGTAATGATTTCATATGAAAATAATTCATGGTGGTTATGCTACAGCCACGTGTAAACACATGTTGTGCAGTACACAGTCCCAATAACGGAATGGAGGCTTTACATTCCATTTCCAGTTGTGATGTGTATGTCCATCTAGAAAACAAGCCTATTCATTTCAAAGTCTCAATGCATGCTCAATAATCCAGGTAAGGAAATCCTAGAAATTTGATTCTGTTCATCTGGACAAAGTTTTTAAATATATATTTAGAAATATATATTTCTCCCACTTAAAAACTTTGTCCAGATGAACAGAATCAAATTTCTAGGTATTCATTTCAAAGTTGTGGGAGAAAACTTGCAAATATCCTATGCATATAGGACACTGTGATGTTGGAAGAAACTGCACACTGACAGTGCTAACAGCAATTGTAACAAAACACAGTTCCAAATGGCATGCAGCAGCCCATATTGTCTTCCAACTTCCAAAAGATATCAAGGAATACAAGAGCAAAGCACATGCAGAGAGGACTGCCAAACCACCGCGACCAGTGTCATTCAGAACAAATTCAGTTCAAGTTATTTCTGTATAGCGCTGTTCACTGAGTGCAGACTTAGAGTCCTGTAGCAAGTTCACAGGTAAACAGAGAGTTGTGCACTGTTCCATGGTCAGGACAGATGCTTCATGGTCCTTCTGAAGTTCATTAAGCATTCAGAATCATTTAAGCACTACCCTACCACAATGCCAGAAACCTTCATCAAAACAAATATGTCACTAAAGAGTGTGTGGAAAGTGTAACATTCAACAGCCTGCACTATAAATGATAGCAGTCCAATAGTCAGAAATCATGAAATGTATGCTTTGGAAAAACAACTGTTTCTGAACTGCTGGTCCAAATTTTGATGCTGCAGTCCCGTCTTCCCAACTGTAGCAGTCAGAAAAGTGAAGGCTGTCTAGATTAGAGTCATGTAATATTGCACAGGATTTAGCAGGATTGTTTTTGCTTGGATTTCTTCTTAGTTGCAGGAGAGTTAGATGCTTTCATTTGTTGTTCATGACCAGAGGCATTTTTGCCACAAAGATTCTGGTGGATCCATACCAGAATTTTCTGTTATGTGTGCAGACTATTCTGACATTAAAATTAACCTTCTTTTTCTTCTTCTTCTTCTTTCGGCTGCTCCCATTAAGAATTGCCACAGCGGATCATCTTCTTCCATATCTTCCTGTCCTCTGCATCTTGCTCTGTCACACCCATCACCTGCATGTCCTCTCTCACCACATCCATAAACCTTCTCTTAGACCTTCCTCTTTTCCTCTTGCCTGGTAGTCTTTAACATGCTTCTCCCAATATACCCAGCATCTCTCCTCTGTACATGTCCAAACCAACTCAATCTCGCCTCTCTGACTTTGTCTCCAAACTGTCCAACTTGAGCTGACCTTCTAATGTCCTCATTTCTAATCCTGCCCATCCTCGTCACACTCAATGCAAATCTTAACATTTTTAACTCTGGTACCTCCAGCTCTGTCTCCTGCTTTTTGGTCAGTGCCACTATCTCCAACCCATATAACATAGCTGGTCTCACAACCGTCCTGTAGACCTTCCCTTTCACTCTTTCTGATACCTGTCTGTCACAAATTACTCCTGACACTCTTCTCCACCCATTTCACACTGCCTGCACTCTCTTTTTCACTTCTTTTCCACAATCCTTGTTACTCTGTACTGTTGATCCCCAGTATTTAAACTCATCCACCTTCACCCACACTTTTCTTTGCATCCTCACCATTCCACTGACCTCCCTCTCAGTTACACACATGTATTCTGTCTTGTTCCTACTCACCTTCATTCCTCTCCTCTCTAGAGCATATGTCCTCCTCTCAGGGTCTCCTCAACCTGCTCCCTACTCTCGCTACAGATCGCAATGTCATCAGCAAACATCTTAGTCCACGTGGACTCCTGTCTAATCTCGTCTGTCAACCTGTCCATCACCATTGCAAATAAGAAAGGGCTCAGAGCCGATCCTTGATGTAATCCCACCTCCACATTGAATGCATCCGTCACTCCTACTGCAGACCTCACCACTGTCACACTTCCCTTGTACATATCCTGTACGACTCCTTCATATAATACCACAACTCCTCTCTAGACATCCTGTCATATGCTTTCTCCAGGTCCACAAGGACACAATGCAACTCCTTCTGGCCTTCTCTATACTTCTCCATTAACACCCTCAGAGCAAACATTGCATCTGTTGTGCCCTTTCTTAACGTTATCTAACTCATAAAATCTATTCCTCTTTTGCTAATGACTGATGAGATATCATGCACCATTCATGTTATATAAAAATAATCAATCAATGGGATTCTGGTGCCTGGTCTGTCTCATTGGCATCGGATCATTGTGATACTATCTGACAAACAATATAGATATAAACGTTAATTGAACTGTGGGTCTTGCAACCACTGATATGAGACGAGGTCTCTGGGTATTGTGAGTGACTGAATTCTCCTGAAAAGACCAGGGGCCTCTTGCATAATGGTGTGTGTAAAATTCACAGTAAAACTTGGCGTATGGACAAAAGTGGAAATGTGCACACGCACAAAAAAATCCAGATGCATAAATTTGTGCGTACGCCAACTTCCACATTCTTCTTCTACATAAATCCCGGTCAGCATGAAAGTAACACACGTGCACACGCCTGCTGCCTCACCCAACCTCCTCTCAGAATTACGCCTCTTTGAATATGCAAATCACTATAAATATCCCTTAAGCTCAGCATTCTGTGAAAAGGCAATGGCAAAAGCACGGGGGAAAATAGAAGAATTTCAGCGAATACCAAGTGGAGGCAAGGAAAAATGTACCATCTGTTGGTTTAAACAGTGGTATAAACAACAAAAGAAAGTTGATCGAGTGACATAGCATGTCAGAGAAACTCGAAAGCTCAAGTTCACAAAGTTGCACAGTGCCTGAAATAAAAAAAGTTGTCAGATATCAAAGTCACCATGAAAAGGCGAGTCGTAGTCCACTGTCTGAGTGTCATATGAAAGCTTATTAGGGTACAGAGAAAAAAAATAGGGACACAGTGGGGAAAAAAGCTAGAAACGACAACTTTAATCTCAAAATTTCCACTTTAATCACGTAGTTTATTTTGTCATTAAAGTAGATAGATAGATAGATAGATAGATAGATAGATAGATAGATAGATAGATAGATAGATAGATAGATAGATAGATAGATAGATAGATAGATAGATACTTTATTAATCCCAAGGGGAAATTCACATACTCCAGCAGCACCTTACTGATACAAAAAACAATATTAAATTAAAGATTGGTAATAATGCAGGTAAAAACAGATAATAATCTTTATATAATGTTAACGTTTACCACCCCCCCCCCGGTGGAATTGAGGAGTAGCATAGTTTGGGGGAGGAACGATCTTCTCAGTCTGTCAGTGGAGCAGGACAGTGACAGCAGTCTGTCGCTGAAGCTGCTCCTCTGTCTAGAGATGACACTGTTCAGTGGATGTAGTGGATTTTCCATAATTGATAGGAGCCTGCTTAGCGCCCGTCGCTCTGTCACAGATGTCAAACTGTCCAGCTCCATGCCAAAAATAGAGCCTGCCTTCCTCACCAGTTTGCCCAGGCATGAGGCGTCTTTCTTCTTAATGCTGCCTCCCCAGCACACCACCGTGTAGAAGAGGGCGCTCGCCACAACCGTCTGATAGAACATTTGCAGCATCTTATTGCAGATGTTGAAGGACGCCAGCCTTCTAAGGAAGTATAACCAGCTTTGTCCTTTCTTGCACAGCGCATCAGTATTGGCAGTCCAGTCTAATTTATCATCCAGCTGCACTCCCAGGTATTTATAGGTCTGCACCATCTGCACACAGTCACCTTTGATGATCACGGGGTCCATGAGGGGTCTGGGCCTCCTAAAATCCACCACCAGCTCCTTGGTTTTGCTGGTGTACAGGTGTAGGTGGTTTGAGTCACACCATTTAACAAAGTCATTGATTAGGTCCCTATACTCCTCCTCCTGCCCATTCCTGATGCAGCCCACTATAGCAGTGTCATCAGCGAACTTTTGCACATGGCAGGACTCCGAGTTGTGTTGGAAGTCCGATGTATATAGGCTGAACAGGACCGGAGAAAGTACAGTCCCCTGTGGCGCTCCTGTGTTGCTGACGACAATGTCAGACGTGCAGTTCCCAAGACGCACATAATGAGGTCTGTCTTTAAGATAGTCCACGATCCATGCCACCAGGTATGAATCAACTCTCATCTCTGTCAGCTTGTCCCTAAGGAGCAGAGGTTGGATTGTGTTGAAGGCGCTAGAGAAGTCTAGAAACATAATTCTTACAGCACCACTGCCTCTGTCCAAGTGAGAGAGGGATCGATGTAGCATATAGATGATGGCATCCTCCGCTCCCACCTTCTCCTGATATGCAAAAACATATCAGAACATCAAAACATATTAGAACATCATAAACTTCACCTTAAAATCGTTTAATCTACTAGTTTCTCAAAT
This sequence comes from Erpetoichthys calabaricus, assembly GCF_900747795.2. Lineage (NCBI taxonomy): Eukaryota > Metazoa > Chordata > Cladistia > Polypteriformes > Polypteridae > Erpetoichthys > Erpetoichthys calabaricus. Next base: position 42,408,353 of record NC_041410.2, read on the forward strand.
CCCATCGGAACTAAAGTAGCACGTTAAATGCTTTGTTTTGTATGTGTTCTTCTATGTGCTCTATTTTTTGTGAATCACTATGTGCTTCTTAAACGGGCTATCTCTTCCTCTGACTGGACACAGAATCCATTACATTTGTGATATTACGCTCTTTGAATAATTAAAATGCTGAGATGTATACTTGATATCATTTTCATGATGATAGGAGTTAAAACATGTTATTAAACATGGGAACACGATGGCACAGTGATAGTGATGAGCTGGCACCCTGTCCAGAGATTGTTCCTGCACTATGCGCGACCTTCGATGAAATAATTTATTGCAACAGTACTGTCTCTTTCAAACATACTAACCTTCAATTCCTGTCCTTGCTTTTCTTTCTCCAAGTAACCAATCACCACACAATCAGCTCTGAAATAGACGTTAAGCCATCTGTAAGCTTAGAACGCCAATTCTTCAAAACTTTTAAGGAACATTGAAATATCTTCGTAGTACGTGTTTAATTATTCCATCCATCTATCCTTCCAGTGTTGCACCAGCACCAGCAAAAATACAGCGTGAGGCAGGAACAATCCGTGAACAGGACACCAGATCATTGCTAGTGCTGCGCCACCGTCTCCTCACATGTTTAATTATTAACAATATAGATTATTTAAATGATGTTAACATTTTATATGTATAATGTAATAAACATATTTTGCTGCATTTTGTCTTAAAAATGATATCGTCATCATATGTAAATACACGCTTTATAAAGTGGCTCAGGTTGTGCAATATTATAACTGTATCACAAGTTTACAGTGAGGAAATTATACTAATAAGTACAAAGCATTCTATAAGGAGCACTTGATGGACTGATTGAGTGCGTTTACAGTTTTTGGGATGAAACTGTTTCTGAACCACGAGGAAAGGCTCTGAAGCATTTGCCATATGAGAGTAGTTCAATAGATAGTGCGCATGGCTGAGTCAGCATGTGCTTGATACTGTATACCGATAATTCTCTTTCCAATCAGCTGCTGTAGAGCTGTGATTCCACACTCAGATACAATGATATAAATACTCTGAGTGGTGCAGTGAGAGTAATATGGAAAAAGATGATTCGCTGTGGCAACCCCTAACGGGAGCAGCTGAAAGAAGAAGAAGAAGAAGGTGCAGTGAGAGTAACAACAAGCAGCTATGGTATTTGGAATAGTTTGGCCATTCCGTGGACCATTATATTGTTACAGATTAATTACAATCAGATGCCTTAAACTAATAAACGGTTAATTTCAGTGTATTTATAAAGCTGTGTCAGGGATGCCTTAAACTAATAAACGGTTAATTTCAGTGTATTTATAAAGCTGTGTCAGGGATGTGCATTTAAAAAAGAAAGGGAAACCACACTGGAACAAAAGCACTACTTTGACGCTGGGTGCCGCCAGTTTGAAAAGAAGCAGAGAACTTGCATACGCCAGGGTTTTAGTTAGCTTGAAAATGTGCTTGGTTTTACGCAAAGTTTAGGTTTTATACATCGAGATTTGAGCGTGGAAACGGGCTTACGCAACATTTTTGTGTGTACGCACCATTTATACATGAGGCCCCAGGAGATTATAACATGAAGCAGGAGCAGAGTCAGTGCCAGACGAAAGGTTAAAACAGGGAGATCAAAAATAAATTGAACAGTCAAGGCACTGGGGAAAAACAAAAATAGATTACAAACTTAGCACTAGGCCTACTTGAAAAGGAAAATTAACTTCCACTAAATATTTAAGCTTTATCCAACCGAAGAATACTTCCTATATGTGCTGCAGCCATAGTTATACTGGAGTATTCAGTGACATCATTGATGTGACTCACGACAATCAATCAGCTATGAGCTACCTATATTGAAACAAAAACTCCTTTAGTTTAGAATGGAATGGCTTAGACACACAAAATGACAAACCACAGCGACATAGAAAGACAACACAGACTACTGTCACTGCACGACTCGAATACAGGACTGGGGCTGTCTAGTAGCAGCTCTTACGAACATGTGCTCGGTGTTTGCAGCTCAGTATGAGACACGCAAAAAATGTTTTTCTAAATACAGTAGCTTCTTTGAAAGAGGGATATCATACTGCTGAAGAGGAAAGAGCACATGTAAGGCTTCCTTGGAGGTTTCTCCATATTTAACTCCTATACAATGTCCTCCTTTTCAGTAGGAGGACATCAAGATTCTGCATCTCCTCTTCTGTTCTGTGTAAGGTCTTATGCTGGATACAGTCCTGATATTGAACTCCTTTCTTTTATTTTCAAATTATTGTGATTACCTTAAGGGAGTACAAGGTACTGAACGTTTTGTACCAGTTTTCTGGCTTGTGCTATTAGAGACTTGACCGGGTAAAACTCTGGTGAAAAGTGCAAATGTTTGACAAAAAAGGCAGTCCTCATTTTAATCTCAAGAATAAGGGGCTCTCGTCTTCAAGTCCCATTGACAAGCTAACGAGTTTGGGTTGCCCATGCACACACACTCAAGGATAAAACTGAGAACACCGCAGGAGCAATAGTGTGATTCCCATGCACTGGAACCAGGCTGGCAGCACCTGGCATGAAGACATTTTCATATACTACAAGAGCTCCGAACTTCAAAATCTGCTTTGTTGAGTTTTTGATTTTTTTGTTTTTAAGCTTCTGTGGTCAGTCAGTTAGGACATCCAACGTACTGAGTGACACAGGCCAAGGTCACTACATCAGTCAGTTAGGACATCCAACATACTGAGTGACACAGGCCAAGGTCACTACATTCCACAATCAGCAGAGCTGTAATGAACACGGGTCACCAGTAATGTGCAAGGTCACCTCTCAGCTCCATCCTGATTCCTGCTCTCCCAGGCCCTGTGGATGGAATATGAATTACAATGTGCCCTTTAAAGTGACCAAAATGAAGCTGCAGAATATGGCTTTTGTAAAAGTAATAATAAGTTGATTTTGTTTCACAGTGTTTCAACAATTTCTGCTTACAGCATTAAAGCCCAATCAGAATACATTTCCACATACTGTATATATGCGCATTTAAGTCGGGTCTTGAAACCCAAAAAAATCGATCATAAAATCAGACCCGACTTATACGCCCATTCACTTAAATTGTTTTTTTTTTCTTACATCTTCTTGCTTCTTCCAATCTCACACCAGTTTCTCAGACACATCAAGTTTTGTTGCAGCAGCACAGTTACCAACTTCTTTCACAACGTCAACAACTTTTAATGCAAAACCATCTTCATATTTTCTTCTGATCGAACGCTCCATCATTGATAAGGGATGCTCTTACGATAAAGGTATATGAAGGTGAGAGATAGAAGAAGATACAGAAATTATACAGTAAAATCAAACCCCGACCTAATCCGCAGGAGAACTTAAACACAAGTATATACGGTACTGTGTTCTGACTAATGCAAACTTTCTAATTTGCTTTGTTTGTGATTTTTCTGTGACAGTGCCGAGTATCCTGATCTGAGGAAGCATAACAACTGCATGGCCAGTCAGATGACTCCTGCCATCTACGCTAAACTCTCTGATAAAGCCACTCCCAATGGCTTCACTTTAGATAATTGCATCCAGACCGGGGTGGACAATCCAGGACACCCTTTCATCAAGACGGTGGGCATGGTGGCAGGAGATGAAGAATCATATGAGGTGAGTTGGAATTGAGTGACAGATTGTAGACTTACCTAAGTGTACCGTGCAATAACAAAGAGTATTGCCCATGGGTTATATCAATTGGTTTTCATCAAGCTGCACTGCATGTGGCTTTAAGGCTATGAAAAAATGGAAACATCTGTTTACTTATCCTGAAGATTCTAGTAAGTATGGATTCTTCCAAAGTTCTCACTCACCTCCATTGTTCACTTTTTGAGTTTGTTCAATACAATAATACAACTTTTTAGAGTGCTGTGAACAAATTCTCCTGTAAAATACAAGCATAGATCATACTAATTAATAAATGCTGGATTAGTACATATAAACAGTACATCAGCTGCTTAAGCTGGCAGAAGATAAGAAAGCCACAATAAGCAGGTGCTTTGAGTCACCATTTGTTTTTTGTCCAATTTAGATATTTGCTGACCTCTTTGATCCCGTCATTAAAGAAAGGCACAATGGATATGACCCAAAGAACATGAAACATCCCACTGACCTGGATTCCAGTAAGGTAAGTTTAGAAAGATAATTAAGATTTTTTTTCCACGATTAATTAAGAATATCATCCCAACTTCAAAATGGGCTTTCTAATGAGACTTCTGTCAATTAGGGAATTACCCAAATAGCAAATTGGCCAGTAAGAAGCACAGAGAACACATCCAATGCCCCAGTTATATAGTGGAAAAAGAAAAGGGGAGATCAAAACCTCCTGGGGGGATCCACGGCCCAGACAGACACAAAGTAAGCAGAACTGGGGAGGATGTTTTCAGGTCAGCGTTGTATTCAGAATGGATAGCTGCTTAATCCACACCGTGCAGCATGTTTAAATCCAGATGATGTTTCCAGGGCAAGAGCCGACCTGCGAACGCTGCAATCAAGATCCAGCCTCACTAGGCCACATGTTTTGGGCCTGCACAAAACTAAAATCATTTTGGACCAAAATCTTTAAATGCCTTTCAGAGAGCATTGGAGTCACAATCCCTCCTAATCCATTAACAGCTGTGTTTGGTGGGCTCACAGAGGGGCTTAAAGTGGAGAAGGACAATCAAGCTGAGATTGCCTTTACTTCACTATTGGCACGTAGACTTATCCTGCTCAACTGGAAGAATCCTAACTCTCCTCTTCTAAGTTAGTGGGTAACTGATGTTATATACTATTTGAAACTGGAAAAAATCAAATTCTCACTTAGAGGATCTGTACAAAACGTCTTCAAAACCTGGCAGCATCTAAATCAACAATATTTTAGAATAAGCCTTTAAATTGAGGAGGCAGGTTCTCTCCCCTCTTTTACTCCATTTATCTTTATTCATTTATTAATCTATCTATTTACTTCTTTTTACTAGCTTAAAGTTTTACTCTGTTGGCCTAGCTCTCTTTCTCATTGGTGGGGGTTGATTTGTTTTGAACCTATTTTTGTAAAACTTGATTTATTTGTATGGAATGCTATTTGATTTTAATAAAATCAATAAAATCAAAAATAAATAAATAAATAAATCTAGAGGAGAGGGACATTACTGCTTTCAGCTTGTGTATTTGGCCTTATCAGTTGCTCCCATAGATGCTCTATTAACTTATCGTGATGACCCAGAGTAGTCTGCCATTAAGTCTCAGAACAAAGTTATACAAAATACAGGGCACAGGTGCATTATGTTATTATTATCAGGGGAAAGGCAGAGAGAAAAGAAAAGAGAATAAAAATGGATTTTTAAAAGTAAAAAGTTATCAGAAACTGGCATAGTATGAATTCTTTTGCTTATAATTATAATTCTTGCTTTTTCTCTTGTTAAAAAGTTTTAATTTTCATGAGTCACTCGCTTTGCTTGCCCACCCCCGGGTTTGGTTAACCGGATATACAATTTAAAGAGATTGTTATTGTCATGGGAATTGTTACATACTCTTTCGATTATGTGTTGCATCACTTTTCCATGATCATAAATAAGGGCGGTGGCTCTGAGGCTAAGGATCTGCGCTGGTATCCCGAAGGTTGCCGGTTCGAATCCCCGTCAATGCCAAAAAGAAATCCTACTCTGCTGGGCCCTTGAGCAAGGCCCTTAACCTTCAATTGCTCCAGGGGCGCTGTACAATGGCTGACCCTGCGCTCTGACCCCAAGGGGTATGCGAAAACTAACAAATTCCTAATACAAGAAATTGTATAAGGCGAAATAAAGAATAAAAAAAAAATACTATATAAACCTGACCCAATTGTGGTTTCTTCGAAATTAAACTGTGCGGGACCATAGATTCTCAAAGTGTATGGTCCATTATTGTGAAAATCTACATTTTGAGCATTGAATGATACGAACGCGAAAAGATTACTGTAGACTCTTGTGGATTTCACTTTCACCAAACAACAAATCTTTTAATTCTCGTGGATAGGCCTCTTCATTGGGAGGTAACAATACTTTTCCCCGATGGCAACATGAATTAGATGATCTACAAGTCTCAGACTTAAACTTACAATATTTACATACTTCTGTCATATCACTTATGTCCATATATTCAATCTCTTTTGCTGTTCCGTTATTTCACCGAATAATAATTTCCATTTGTTTGTGCTAATGTGATCTTTACTTTCTTTTTTTTTTTCGAATTTTACTACTGTCATATTCTTTAACTTGCTCTGCATGTGTATTGTGCCAACATTTTTGAACGTCTTTATGAAGTCTTTTATTTGTGACCACGATTGGACCTACGAAGTTTTCAATTCCACGTGGTCCGGGCTGATTATTCCTTTTTTTCAGAATTTGCACATAGATTATTATTGTTCTTTTCTGGCTTCTTTTCTCTCCAACGCTTGTGGGTCCTTTTTTGACACGCAGCTGTTTCTTCTTCACTTAGTCATTGACGTGCCATCTAGAACGTATAAAAATTTTAAGAGCTAAGCGCACAGGAAGTGTGTCTGCCAAAAGCATTCCAACGACTGAGAGGTTAGATGTCCGTGATCTTGTTTTAAATTCATTAGTCCCACGGGACGTCAAAGTGTCTTTCCGAGAAGGTCACGTCTCAGCCCAAGATGTTTTATATAATAGAGAGATATATTGATGATGGGTATAATTTCTTTGGTAATCTTGGTCATTGCTGGGGACACATGTGATGCTGCCAGATGCATTGTACACTCTGTGATGTGCGACATCATCAATGCCAGCCATCTTGTTTTCAGAACTTTGTTTACAGGGAGTTAACATGACGAAACTCTTCCAAGGGTTTTAATAACATTATGATTTGTGGGAATAGCCTTAGTTTTATGATTTAATAGAAAAGAATCATCTCCTGGAGGATTATAATAAGCAAGATGAATTGGACAACGAAAGCACAAAAGTCAAAACAAAAACAAGACATTTAAACGGGACAAGTGGGACCAGAGGGTCAAAAAGGACGATTGTCAACATACAGTCAAGGTCAAAAAGAAACAAAGCCAGAAATCTTTCCGCCTTACTGTTCATTCTCTAAATAGCATTGCAAAGTTTGTTTTAATCCAATCCCTGAATGCAGGGTGCTGCTATCTTAAATGGAAATAACAAGGCGTTTTTGTAAAATAAAAAAAAGAATTGTGAAAATATATCAGCTACGCTAAAAATGAAACCAAAATAAGAATAGAATTGAATTCTGAATCTTCCAACTTTTTAAAAAAATGAAAAAGAAATGCAAAACGTAACATGAAACAAAATAGACATATGACGTAACACTTAACACCTTCCAGCTTTCTTTTACACTTTCTGAACAACAGAGGAGTGAGAATGCCAGCTTCTAGAGGTCAGTCAGATTAGAGAGGGTATGCCAGGGAGAGATGATGACGACGTTGCTTTGTGGCACATGATATAAATGCCCATAGGCAATTTGCACAGATGCCATAGTGCACCATACAGAAGGGAATGATATTTCTGGTGCTGGGTTATTGAGGCAGGGTTCGAGAACATGTCTGTTGCTGGCGTGAGGAAGCATTTTATATTGACATCTGTGGGAAAGTGAAAATGAGTGGACGGGATAAAGCACCTCACTGAAAGAAAAAAATGTCTTCCATAGATCTGGTCTCCAAAGCACAGACTGACCGGGTGCCAACAATCTCATTTCTTTCAGATCCGCTCAGGATTTTTTGATGAACGCTATGTCCTGTCTTCACGAGTACGGACAGGCCGCAGCATTCGGGGACTGAGCCTTCCTCCTGCTTGCACCCGAGCAGAGCGGCGTGAGGTAGAGCGAGTGGTCTCAGACGCACTGGGTGGACTCAGAGGAGACCTGACGGGCCGCTATTATCGTTTGAGTGAGATGACGGATAGTGAGCAGCAGCAACTTATCGATGTAAGTAAACCTGCATTGTATACGTGCTTTAATCTGTGGGCCTGAGGGGCAGTGGGTTTGAAATTGGTTTCTGAATTTTTTTGTAAGGCCCTCCCTAACAGCTAACTTACACCATGCTGGATGTACAATAAGGTTCTCTCTGATTCTCACCATGTACCTGAGCGAGGCCTTCAGCATCACAAAAATGTGTGCAGTGAACAAGACGAGAATGCATTGTAACTGCTTGATCCTTTCCCACAGGACCATTTCCTGTTCGACAAACCTGTCTCTCCACTGCTGACCTGTGCAGGCATGGCTCGAGATTGGCCAGATGCTCGTGGAATTTGGTAAGTAATTTAGGGAAATTCAAGGGATTAGAAAGTTAAAAGTGAAAAGCAGATTGGTTGAAATGGAGTGACAGAGCGAGACAGAGACTGGTGAAAAAAGAAACAGCAAATCTGAGTGACTTTACCTTGAGAGGCTAAGGTAAGATTCAGAGGATTTTTGTGTCCTCTCTGTTAAGCCGGTGACAGTTTGATCTGAAACTGGTTTCTCCCTAGCCCACCACCTCGGGCCATTTGCTATAATCAGCTTCAAGCACACACACCACAGTAGGGCCACCCTGGACTGTAGATGTGGAGGCCAGTGATGTGTTACCCTTGGTCAGACATTCCTAGGACAACAAATGAATGAACACATTTTTATTAACCAAATGTACAAAGGTCATAAAAAATTAAGGGTAGAGTGCCCAAAAGTGACCCCGCTGCCATGCAGGGCTGTTCTGCGATAAGGCTTGTTGTGATATATTTGGATGGAAAGAGATACATGGTGGTAGCTTATTTAAACACCCAAAAGAAAAGATGAAGAGGATCAATATAACCATGCATAGAAGTCCTCTTGGGGAAGCTTTTCTAGATGAGTCCTTTGTTAACTGTTTTGTGCCAGGTTGGGGTGGCACCCAGAGTGGCTTCCTTATTTCATTTATGTGCACAAGTACAGAGAAATGGAGACAAGAAAAAGAAATTGTAAAAAAAAAATGTACATAAACCACACTTCTTTCTGTCTTATCCCCTGCAAACCTCATGTTCACCTTTCTTCCAAATTTCGTCAAAGCCAGTTTCTTGGGCATTATCTTTTGGTTTGTCCACTTCAAGATCTAAAAACCAAATCTGTATTAAGATGTGCTGACCACCAGAGTGCACCATTGGAAATTCAATGGGGGTGGTCTTCATCCATGCGACATATGGCTGGGCACATATATCAATATGAAACTGCTTTCTAATTGCTTTTGGATACCTTTAGATAGATGACCAAACAGCTTTTGAGAACTTTCATTTGTTGAATTTAAAAGTTGTGTTAGACAAAGTATGAAAGTAGTTTAGATCAGGGGGAGGCATGGAGGCTCAGCAGTTAGCCCTAGACAGCGGTCAGTGTTAAATCGAAGTCCAGGAACTATCTCTGTGGATTCTGCTTGTTCTTTCTGTGTCTGCTGGCACATTTCAGTGGCTATACCAGCGCAGACGTATTCACTTAACTTCACTGAGTGTGCTCTGAGATTAAATGATGCACTGTTATGGCGTTGCTTCTCACTTTTCTATAATACACTTTAACTTCCTGTCACCCTGTACTAAATAAAGTAAACTGCTCGAAAAAATTAAAGAAACACTTTGAAAACACATCAGATCTCAATGGAAAAAAAAAATCCTGCTGGCTATCTCTACTGATATGGACTGAGTGATGTGTTAGGAATGAAGGATGGCACATCCTTTGATGGAAATGAAAATTATCAACCTGGCTCAATTCAAAGACACCCCAAAAATCAAACTGAAAAAATAATGCAGTAGGCAGGCTAGTCCATTTTGATGAAATTTCATTGCAGCAGCTCCATATCGTACTCAGTAGTTTGTATGGCCCCCACGCGCTTGTTTGCATGCCTGACAATGTCGGGGCATGCTCCTAATGAGACGACAGATGGTGTCCTGGGGGATCTCCTCCCAGATCTGGACCAAGGCATCACTGAGCTCCTGGACAGTCTGAGGCATCAGATGGACAGTAATATAATGTCCCAGAGGTGTTCTATTGGATTTAGGTCAGGCGAGTGTGGGGGCCAGTCAATGGTATCAAATCCTTCATACTCCACAAACTGTCTGAATACTCTCGCCACACGAAGCTGAGTATTGTCGTGCACCAGGAGGAACCCAGGACCCACTGCACCAGCATAGGGTCTGACAATGGGTCCAAGGATTTCATCCCAATACCTAATGGCAGTCAAGGTACTGTTGTCTAGCCTATAGATGTCTGTGCATCCCTCCATGGATATGCCTACCCAGACCATCACTGACCCACCACCAAACTGGTCATGCTGAACGATGCTACAGGCAGGAAAACCTTCTCAATGGCTTCTCCAGACCCTTTCACGTCTGTCACATGTGCTCAGGGTGAAACTGCTCTCATCTGTGAAAAGCGCAGGGCGCCAGTGGTGGACCTGCCAATTCTGGTATTCTATGGCAAATGTCAGTCGAGCTCCACGGTGCCAGGCAGTGAGCACAGGGCCCACTAGAGGACGTTGGGCCCTCAGGCGACCCTCATGAAGTCTGTTTCTGATTGTTTGGTCAGAGACATTCACACCCATGGCCTGCTGGAGGTCATTTTGTAGGCTCTGGCATTGCTCATCCTGTTCCTCCTTGTCCAAAGGAGCAGATACCGGTCCTGCTGATGGGTTAAGGACCTTCCATGTCCCTGCCCAGCTCTCCTAGAGTAACTGCCTGTCTCCTGGAATCTCCTCCATGCCCTTGAGACTGTGCTGGGAGACACAGCAAGCCTTCTGGCAATGGCAGGCACGTATTGATGTGCCATCCTGGAGAAGTTGGACTACCTGTGCCAGCTCTGTAGGGTCCAGGTATGACCTCATGCTACCAGTAGTGACACTGACTGTAGCCAAATGCAAAACTAGCGAAAAAAACAGATGAGGAGGGTAAAATGTCAGTGACCTCCACCTGTTAAACCATTCCTGTTTTGGGGGTCGTCTCATTGTTGTCCCTCTAGCCCACCAGTTGTTAATTTCATGAACACCAAAGCAGCTGAAACTGTTTAACAACCCCCTCTGCTACTGAACTGACCAGATCAATAGCCCAGGAGTTTCATTGACTTGATGCTACACTCTGATTACAAACTGTTCCTTTAATTTTTTTGAGCAGTATAGATTCAGAATGTGGATAGCTAAAATGATGAATTAACTGCATGTTCAGAATGCCATTTATAGGACTCACCAAGTCTAAAAAAAACAGATGGTAACTGTGAAATATGTAACACATGAAATAGGCACAACAATGAGAAGACTTTTCTTATCTGGATAAATGAAGAAGACCACACTCGTGTCATATCTATGGAGAAAGGGGGAAACATGAAGAGGGTCTTTGAAAGGTTCTGCAGAGGACTCAAAGAGGTGAGTCATTGGCATCATGGTGACACCATTATACTGAGATCAAGAAGGCCAGTCATCACTGTGAGTAGGCCTAGACTTACTTGGCTGATTGTCCATTTCTCCATTAGTGTCTTTATTGTGTCCATTTCTTTGTAGTTTTTTAATGTGATTCCCTCCCATGTGTGGCCAGGAGTTTGTATGGATTACAAGTAGACTACAGAGAAACAATATCACTTACTTTAAACATTAATGCAGCGATGCCACAGGAGTTTGAGGCCATTCACCATTGTTAGTTGTCACTTTATTCGCACTTCTGTTATCAAGAGAAGGATGGGAAGCCCAGTCCATTGAAAAGGCTCCTGCTGATGTCTTCACTGTGCTCTGATGCATGCATACAAAGTCAGAGTGAAGGTTTCAAGTGTCTCTTTATCTAAGGGCCATAGTGCATTTAGAATTTAGGATGGACTTTGTTATCCCTAGAGGGAAGTTTATTTTCCAGCAGACGTACTCTGACACATAATGTTATTCTTGACCTCAGATGTGTTAAATAGTTCCAGACTTAGCTGTAGGCCACATCCTGCCTGGAGTTTTTCTTATACTCGCATAGTCCAGGCTTGGCTGTCCTGTTTTTGGTTTCATTCTGTGCTGTTTCCTTAGAAGACAAGTGTTGATGTCCATGCTTGGCGGCAGGGCCCTTTATGCTAATGCTCATGTGCTGCTGCTGCAGGTTGAAAGGCTAATCCAGGAGAAAGGCTGGGAGTTCATGTGGAACGAGAGACTTGGTTACATCCTGACCTGCCCATCCAACCTGGGGACAGGACTGAGAGCAGGCGTGCACATTAAACTACCTCTGCTGAGCAAGGTATTCAACTCGCCACAGATTTCTTGTGAAATTACTTGGTGTAGAGGATTCTGGACTCTGGGGCAGGGCTGGGGCTGGTCAATAAAAATTACATTTTGCTTGTTAGTTTTGATATATTTTTTTTCTTTTATGGGTTTTTTTGGCAAAAATGTGAAAATCTGAAGTAGAATTTAAGATAAATTTGAAGAGCAGGGTGCCGTTTGCATTCATGTGCTTAACAGGCCTTTTGCACATTCTACAGGATCCACGTTTCTCAAAAATCCTGGAAAACTTGCGCCTTCAGAAACGTGGAACCGGCGGAGTGGACACGGCTGCGGTTGGAAGTACTTTTGACATTTCAAACTTGGACCGTCTCGGCAAGTCTGAGGTGAGATGCTATGTCATACAAGCATATTTATACACAGGAAAGAAGCTGTCAGGAGGATACTCTGGATGAGCGACTCCACTTTATTAGTCTTGACAAAGAGCTTGGCCTGTGCTTTCATTTCAGAAGCCTCTCAATGATGTTTACTTTCTTTAGCTGATGTTTCTTTCCAGCTCAACCAGTCTCACTGCCATGGTCCCACTCCTCTGAATGTGCAGGACACCTTTACTTTAATAAGCCTTGCTTTAGATGACTGTAGGCAAAATTAACTAAATTGTCTCTGTCACAGGCATCTGTAAAATCAAGGAGCAGTCTGGACAGACAGCCATTTACCATAAATCTTGCCACTTGGCCTGCTTTGCTAACACTCCCCTTTTCCTAAATAAAAGCAAAGTAGCCATGCACTTGAAGTCTTTTTGTCACATAAACTCTATTTTATTACTGGCCCTGGAGCCCAGAAACAGAGGACCACCTAGGCCAGTACCTGGGGTACTATTGGCCTGTTGCGTTCTCTGTTGTTATACAGGGTGTCTATAAAGTCTGTGTGCAATTTAAAATAGTTTTAACTTTGCAAGTATACATCAAGTCAAGTCAAGTTGGGGAGCATGCACTGGTACAGTGCGTTGCCGCACCCACTACACGATGAAACAAATCGGGATCCCGGTTGGCAACCCCCCAGGCAGACATTAGGTCCAGTCCCACCCTCTGGAAGTGACCCTCTATCTGCCGCAGCCAGGTGTTATGTGGGCAACCCCTTGAGCTGGTCCAGCCACTTAGGTCCCCAACAATAAGGATCTTACGAGCTGGATCACCCTCAGGGAAGCGTGCCATATGGCCGTAGTGCCGTAACAGACGCTCCCTCACAATGCAGATAATGTGCCTCATTCGGGACTCCATGAGCAACCGCTCATTCAACACAAAGTCAAACCAGTGGTACCCAAGGATTTTCTGGAGAGACTCAGTACCAAAGGAGTCCAGTCTTCGTCTCAGGTCACTGGATAGCGTCCATGTCTCGCAACCATATAGCAAGACAGGAAGCACCAGGACTCTAAAGACTTGGACCTTCTTCCTTTTGCATAGATATCGGGAGTGCCACACACCCCTTTCCACCAACCTAATGACCCCCCATGCTCTCCCAATCCATCTACTGACTTCACAGGAAGATTCACCAGAGACATGAATGTCACTGCCAAGGTAAGCAAACCTCTCAACAAGGTCGACACTCTCTCCACAAACAGACACACTGCTGATGGCTGTGCCCAAGAGGTCATTAAAGGCCTGGATGTTGGTTTTTATTCAGTCTCTCGAGAGCTCCAATCAGAGCCTCCATTGACTCCGCAAAGATCACAGCGTCATCGGCAAAGTCAAGATCCGTGAATCTTTCTTCACCAACAGATGCCCCACAGCCGCTGGACCCCACGACCTTGCCCAACACCCAGTCCATATAAGCATTGAACAGAGTAGGAGCAAGAACACACCCCCGACGAACCCCAGAATCAACTGGGAAAAACGCAGAGGTCCTGCCTCCACTCTGCACAGCACTCACAGTACCAGTGTACAGGCTGGCCATGATATCCAGCAACCCGTGAACCCTCAGGATGTCCCACAGGGCAGCTCGATCAACTGAGTCGAACGCTTCACGAAAATCGACAAAGGCTGCAGAGAAACCATGAGAACCCTCAGTGCCAGGATGCGGTCGATGGTAGACTTCTTAGGTGTAAAATGGCATAGGGCCATTCTTTTTTTAACAGCGTGTTGTTAATGATATTAATGTTATTTAGAAATGCTGCAAAATTACTTTATTCCTCAACTTGAACAATTAGGACTGATAGAGAATGCGATGTTTCAACAATTTTTTATTGTTCTTGTTAATTTTCAACATGTCCACTATAATGTTTTCTCTGAAAACATTTTCAAGCTGATTTTCAGAAATACCAGCAATCACATCAGTAAACCTCACTTGCAAGTCTCTTAAAGATCGAGGTTTGGTTGAATAAACATTAATTTTCACAAGCCCCCCATAAAAAGAAATCTGATGGAATCAAATCTGGTGAACGTGGAGGCCATGAAAATTGTCCACCTCTTCCAATCTGTCTGTTAGGGAATTTCTCATGTAGAAACTGTCTAACATGCAAAGCAAAGTGACAAGAAGCACCATCTTGTTGAAACACTGTATTCTCTATCAGTCCTAATTGTTCAAGTTGAGGAATAAAGTAATTTTGCAGCATTTCTAAATAGCATTAATACAACCTTCAAAAAAGAATGGCCCTATGACTCGCATTAACTTTGGGAGAATCTCTTTCACATTCAACAGACTCATGTGGAGTTTCAGTTCCCCAAAAACGACAAAAATAAAACTTCTAAAGACAAAAAAACCCTAGATACATCAAGCTTTCTAGTCCTTTTTTACGAATTCTTTCAATTACTTATACTTGCAAAGTTACAACTGTTTTAAATTGCACACAGATTTTACATTACTTAGGGGAGCGAGATTCATGGCACTGGAAAGTAGCAGGAGTTGGGTGTTAGTCTACTGTACAAATAAGAACTTCATACACAGGACAACAAATCTGAACTAAAAGGATTACACCATTGTCACAAACTCCACAAAGAGCCATAGCAAGGTCTGGGGCAGCCACCCGTATAATTGGTTTCCTGGCTGCAAATTGTTAGTAAATGATAGCACTGATGTGCACAAAACCGAGTCCAAAACAGAATTGAGGGAATAAGGAAAAGGTGGAGGCTTTTAAAGAAAAAGACAGGAAGTGAAGTCAGAGGGGTCGGGCTCAGAAGGGTCTTCAGCCAAAGGCTTGAGCCCGGACGTGACTTCAAAGGGGCCGGAGCTGATAAGGTCTTCTTCCATAGGCTCGGACCCGGAAGTGACGTCAACAGGGCCAGGTGGAACCTCCCATGAGCACGTGTGTGACACACTATTATATTTTTTTCAAGTCAAAACTTTTTTGAGAAAGCCAACGCTTTTGGATGCATGCATGTGGTCACTAATTTCTCAGTATTAGCTAAGCCTCAGTGTTCCATGCTGTCTGTAACATGGAGTGTGCATGCAGGATAAGAAAAAAGCAAAAACACAGATTTTAATATTGGGTGGCACACAAAAAACCGAACCATCTCAGACTCCACCGTTGATGTACGTTTCTTAGCCTGCACATGAAATGAAAGATATGCAATACAAAAATCCAATTGCAATTGTTTGAAGAAGCCACGTGCAATAAATAATACAAGTTTTTCCTTGTCGTCGTCCTTCAGTTCTTGGGCACAAGTCATTCTGTACCGCTTCATTTATAGTGAGTACAACTCACGTTGACAAGACCTGCGCGAAATATTCACTTATTGTGCCGATTTATGTGTCGATTTTCTAAGGGTTCTGGCCATCCATTCCTGAATATCTACTACGACTGCAGGTGTACGAACGGACGGGGCCCAATTCTTTTTGCAGTTTGCAACTAGCCCAGTCTTACACCACTTCTTCACCAACTCGTGAATACTGCTCTTTGCTGATAAGTTTACGCCAGGAAACTTCTGTGTGAAAATGTCCCACGTTTTCTTAAAAGAACCGGTAAACACATATACCTCCACTATTCTAATCCTCTGTTGCAGAGAATATATCTTCCAGATCTCTTTCACGCACATCTGTACCCACTGGCTCACTGCCTCCTTACCAATGCACAATTGGGGCTGCTGACCCCATCACAACAACAAGGCTCCGCGATTGCGACGGCCAGCCGGTCCAAGACGATTTTATTTTTCATGTGCCGCCCTGCATGAGCGTGTAAACTGAAAGAAAACAGAATCAGTGGCACAAGCTGCTTATTATTTTTATTAGTGCTAGCTGAGTTGCTTTTGTAGAAAACATGGTAGAGAGAATGAGAATGTTTGAGGACAGCATGTTTGAGTAAAAGCGATTAGTAACTTTTAACATGTGACCACTAGGGGGTGTCACTAAGCCCCAGACCTCAGACACAATTGTAGCGGCATAGACCCAGGTTTGAAATCTTTATATTTTTGTAAATTGCCATACTCTGACTTCTTTTTTCAGAAAAATACAATTCTTCTTTCCCTTCACACGTTCTCGGTGAGCTTTGTCCACCACCTCCCTCGACTCCAACTTGTCTGGGTAAAGGTGGAGGGCTCCTTTTAATCAGGACCTGGTAGTATCCACCCAACATCCACCCAACAGCACCCCCTATTAGCCAACAAGGATCCCACCAGGGCCACCCTCCAAAACTACATCTCCCATGCAACTCTGTAGGTGTCCAAATGGGAGGTCCACCAGAGTAATACTGCCACTCAGTGTACTGGGGGAACACCTGGCCCTGGGAGCCAGTCACCCCCTTTCCTTCCTTTGTTACCTCCCAAAGACAACACCTACCATCCTGACAGGGGCACCCATCCACCAGCGCTCTCCCCCTGGCCAGATAGACCACTTTCCACTCAGCCAGGATGGATGTCATTCCTTGTCTATAACTTTTCTTTCCATTAAACATTTATTTGAGTCCATAAATTGATGAAAAAATCCTGATTATACCTTGATGCCAAAAAAGAGTTGTGATTTGTTACCATTTTAAATAAACATTGAATGATTTTTAGTTATCTTGATAGTATTAGCAAATGGCGCTTCCAGTCCTGTAGCAGGGATTCTCACAGCAGTTTCTGTGTATCTGAAACTTCCCAACTCCTCCTTACTGGGGTACCTTTGCAGCCCCCCATTGCCATGCTCTTGCTCAGTTCACATCCTTGGCTGGACCTGTAGTGAAACTGCAGAAAAAGGGCTTAAATGCATTAAATTTAGTTACATTTTATAACTGCAACATCAGGACCTCTGACACGAACACCACTTCCAACACCAGGTTGCTATTGATTCTTTTATTTTTGCACTATGAAATTATACCTATTATATATATAATTCACTAAGCAGCTGACAAGGGCATGCAAGTCAACCATGGGATACGCACGACATAGCCACGCCCGCCAACTCACAGAGCCCACCAACTCTAAGACCATGGGACGAGAACACCTGCCCGCCCGCCCGCCCGCCTGACTGTTACCAGCATTCACCGCAATGTACTGGAGTGTAAAACTATCACAGCTGCTAACTCACAAACTGTCCTTATTTCCCGGCCCGCATCCACCCTCTTATATAACTCTCTATTATATAAAAAAAACTTAGGACGAGACAAGATGTGACCTTCTTAGAAAGACACTTTCATGTCCCGTGAAACAAGACTTTGTGTCAAGAGATTTAACCACACCCGGGACCGGAAATAAAAGACAAAGAGTAGATGACAAAGTAGAACGTCGTAAAGAATTCAAAAACGTTGGCGCGATACACATGCAGAGCAGCTTAGAGATAATGGAAGTAGGAAAATGCGAAAGTCTCAGGAAAAAAGATAGTAAAGATCGCATTAGCGCAAACAAATGGAAAATATTACTCGGTGAAATAACGGAACAGCAAAAAGAGATTAAATAGTGTTTGAGGATGTCTGGGGGAGAAGAGAGGCAAGGCAGTGAGACAAAAGGACAGCTGCTGTACAGGCTTTTAAACGTTCAAAGCGCCGTGCGAGATGCAGATCACGCGGCATGGCAGCAGCAACAAGCCAGCAGCTGATTGAGCAAAGAGGAGGTAAAAAAACCCCAATTTGTTTCCCATTGTATCACCGTTTAAGAGGGGGTTTCAGAGGAGCGACTGCATCTTCTTGGGGTGCGTTCAACCCCCCTCTTCACGATGGTGTGTAGCGCAGGTTGGGGTGGGGGGGGTATGACGAGCAAAGCAAACACAGGACAAAGCTCCCTAGTATATATATATCTATATATATAAAAGCCAAATACCACTGACTCACTCATTACAAAATCTCCCGAACCATGAGGACTTGGGACTTGAAATTTGGAATGTAGGTTACCCTTGGCCCATAGGTGCTCACTAAGAAACGGTTTTAAAAATTTTGTGGTCCAAGTGTGAAATTTCTTATAGTTTTCTAGACCCGTTTGTATGTCTGCCCG
Source organism: Erpetoichthys calabaricus (assembly GCF_900747795.2). Lineage (NCBI taxonomy): Eukaryota > Metazoa > Chordata > Cladistia > Polypteriformes > Polypteridae > Erpetoichthys > Erpetoichthys calabaricus. The sequence goes on from NC_041410.2 coordinate 42,426,953, forward strand.
CTTTTCATGAGAGAACTACTTAACGGATTTAGATCGGAGTTTTTTCTATAATTTGCTTGAACATTCCGTTGATTTTGTGACTTTCTCATCGCACTAAGTATCATAGTTCACTTGTGGTACCGATTTATTAGTACGAACCAGAGAGAGACTCATCAGGGGTGGGGCCCTCCTCACTCACACGTCTGCCTTGGGGTGTAACCTTAACTCTGCTTAGTTAGCGAACGAGAGAACTACTTAACTGATTTACATCTTTTTTTTCTATAATTTGCTTGAACGTTCCGGTTATTTTGTGATTTCTCTCATTGCGCTAAGAATCATAGTTTGTTTGCAGGAGTGATATATTCGCACTAATCCGAGACAGAGGCTACGGGCCGAGGGGAGGGGGAAGAGTGATGTCAGGAGTAGAGAGGTGGGTGGGGCCTTCCTCACTGTCCTGTTTCACTACTACATGAGCGAAGCCTCAGGGGATGACTAATATATATATATTAGTATATATTATATTGCATATACTTTCTTGGGCTGGTGCCCTGCCAGCAGACCCCCGTGACCCTGTAGTTAGGATATAGCGGGTTGGATAATGGATGGATGGATGGATTGTATATATGCTGTATAACAGATGCATGTGAAAGATGTACCACAATCTTGAATATCCATTCTTGATATTTTAGTGGGGCGGCATGGTGGCGCAATGGGTAGCGCTGCTGCCTCGCAGTTGGGAGACCTGAGGACCTGGGTTCGCTTCCCGGGTCCTCCCTGCGTAGAGTTTGCATGTTCTCCCCGTGTCTGCGTGGGTTTCCTCCGGGCGCTCCGGTTTCCTCCCACAGTCCAAAGACATGTTGGTTAGGTGGACTGGCGATTCTAAATTGGCCCTAGTGTGTGCTTGGTGTGTGGGTGTGTTTGTGTGTGTCCTGCGGTGGGTTGGCACCCTGCCCGGGATTGGTTCCTGCCTTGTGCCCTGTGTTGGCTGGAATTGGCTCCAGCAGACCTCCGTGACCCTGTGTTCGGATTCAGCGGGTTGGATAATGGATGGATGGATATTTTAGTGACTTAAACAAAAGACAGTAATAAAATGGCACTGTGGTATTGAAGCTTAACAAACATGTATTGAAGCAATATAAGCCCACCACACTTTTTTCATGAAGTCACAGAGATGATCTCCAGGGACATTGTAGAAGTAGTGTGAGATAGTGTAAACTCCAACAATACAATACTTAGACTTTGTCGAGACTCCATGCCCATCTACTATACTAAGACCCAATGGTTTTTATGCAAAACCTGAGGATTTATGTATTTTCTGAGAGGAAGAGCGAATGCAGTAAGATATCAAAGAAATCTGCTCATGCTCCATGGAGACCTTCCTCCATACATACGATGCTTCAACTCTTATTAAACACTCCATTGTCAATATACTGTTGATTTATTGAGGGTTTTAAAAAGTCCAACCCATTTTTTTTTATTTAGTAATTCAGGTCAGGCTATTCCTGCTTTCTGGATTCAATTTTTAAAATGACAGATATAAGCAAAAGCAGCCCCATGGTGGCACAGTGTGCAGCCTGTCAACTCCAAGGACCTGGGCTAGACATTCAGCCAGTGAGGACTTTGTAGTTTTCTCACACGTCTGTGCACTTCTATCTGCTCCCATGTTCCAAAAACATTCAAATCTGGGAAAACTGGTATGTTTTGAATGAACGGCTAGCATTCCATTTGTGATTGTTTGCTGCCTAGTGCTCAAAAAAAAAGTCAATGGAGGGGAGTGTGTGGAAAATCGGCCTGGTGAAAGTTTGTACTGAATAATGTGGTTTGTTCAAACACAGTCAGCAAGGTAAGCTATGGTATCCATTCCATATCCTGAATTAAAACTCTGGAGCACACAAAGGGCTTCTTAAAGGCCTGGACGTGTCAGGTTGTTACTGTGAGAACTGAGCTGTAACATCATGCTGGATGAAGCTGAATGTGCAGCTCCCTTTGCTAAGCCTCTCTTGGTTTCTGTTTGCAGGTGGAGCTTGTGCAGACTGTGATCGATGGAGTAAACTACTTGGTTGACTGTGAAAAAAGACTTGAACGTCGCCAAGACATCAAAATCCCCCCGCCCATCACCCAGTTCAAATAAAAAGTAAAAGATGACAACGTGTGACACTAGGTGGCATGCTTACATGAGACGCAGTGTGTGTGCGCCCAAAGCAAAGTGACGAGCTGCTTAATAAACATACGAGCTGCTGTAACCCAATCCGCTCTGCTTGTTTGTATGGTAAGGACTGGGAGACACAAGAAGCCAGAGGAGAAGTCCCCACCCCCCCCGCCCTTTAATTGTACTTGTCATTTTTACTTTTTATTCATATTAGTGTGCCTTTCATGTACTAAGCTTTTGTATTATATAGTGTTTAGTTACTTTACAGTGAAAGAAAGAATTTGGGAGCGATATCGCAAAACACATAACCGGACAGACCACTGGACATGCAAGGAGTTTTGTGTGTTTGCAAAATTTGTATCAACAACTAAAGGCTCTCCCAGAGCCCATTTCAGTTTCATTTGTGGAGGCTGTTACACGTCATCCTAAACAGGGCTCTGTAAACATTCGGGACATCATTTTACCCTTCTGGCGTATTCTTCTTTCTAAATGCAAAATTAAGGGGCTGAGCAATGCAGACTGCTGGGCTCAGAGAACACTCCTGGAGGTTACAGCGGCCCCTAACTCGGGTGTCGGGGCTTGCTGGTGACGTCCCATTAGTAGGTTCTATATGGGCTGGGCCTGCAGCACGTTGGTCTCCACCTGCCCCTGAACCCATATGAAGTGGGACAAAAAGAGCAACTTGACTTCTGCATTAAAAAAAATGGCCTTAAAGCTGCTGAAATCAATGCACCATTCGGGGCAGTTTTAATTGTGCATGACCAGGAGGCCACAAAAAGGGTAAGATTACCAACAAGATTTGTAACGCATAAGCTTTCAGCCAAGTCCACTGGCCGTTGTGCGCACAACTTGCTAAAGTAGACCTTTTGGTAGCTATCATCATGAAAATGTCAAGCTTTGGTTGTGTTCAGCTCCTGCTACCTAACTTGTGTGTGCTGACATCTCCCATAAACAGAGGAGAGAGCACCCAACAACTAAATTTCCCCCTCTGTCCCCTTAGTGAAGCTCCCCGCACACCATCATTGCTAATGAGCTTGAACCTTTTGTCCTGGAGGCACAAAGACATTGGATGAACAATAGCATCTCCTTCTCCCATTGTGTCTTACACTGGTTGAGGCAGCACATAGGCAGTGGGCACATCTTTTCCCAAATTAATTATTCCTCCACAAAGTCTTTTGTTTGTTTTTTTTTCAAATCACTAAGTGCTCTCCTGGTATCGCCATAGCAACAGAGTCGCCCTCCTATTTCTATACAATCTGCAGAGGAGGCCCCCGGTCACATGGTCACTGGACAATGACTTGCAGAGGCCCTCAGCATGAGAGTTTATACGTTATTCACTTTGTTGTTCTACACTTCTGAAACTGCCTGCTTCTCCTGATCTGTTCTTTTCCATTTGCACAACCTGCGAATTCGGCTCTCTTACTTTATAGCAATCAAGCAACAGGTATTTGAAAGTTTATATTTTTCTCAGCCAGAAGGCAAAACTCTCAATTCACCAGTCAATCTACGTCCCTGCCCTCACTTTTGGTCATGAGGTTTGGGTAATGACTGAAAGAATTAGATTATGGGAACCAGCTGCTTAGAGGTAGGATGACAAGCGCAGTCATCCGTGATAGGCCATGAGTAAAGCCACTGACCCTCGTCATCGTGAGGTGCCAACTGAGGCAGTTCTGGCATCTGATATGGACGCCTCCCTGTGGTGGTCTTACAGGCACAGCACAACTAACTGGGAGGAGAGGACCCACTTAGGAGGTTTGTATCTCCCAGATGGCCTGGGAACGCCTCAGGATACCACAGTATGAGATGGCAAGTGTGGCTGGGGAAAGGGATGAATGGGCCTCACTGCTAAAACTGTTACCCCCATGACCCGGATAAGCTCAGATAAGCAGGAGAAAATGAATGAACATATTTTTTTCAGTTAGGCTTCATTTTTCACACTCCCTTGGGGACGGCACTTACCTTTAGTGCTATCAACTTTGCTTGACACCCATCCGTTTTCTAAGATGCCTTCTCCAGTTTAGATAAAAGGGAGATAGATGGACAAATGGTACAACCATTGTCTATACAAAGGCTCCCCAATATCATGTCTGGGTGCATGTCTATTGGATGGTGAAGAAAAACTCCAGAAACACAAGCAGAACATGCAAATCCCACAGAGAACCACCATGGATGGGAAATGAACCGGGACGCAAGAGCTGCGAGGCAGTAACATCTGCTCCTCCATGTCACAGAAATTCACAGTAATAAACAATGTCCAGATTTTAGATTAAGCCCCTGAAAAAATTGTGTCATTTCTGGAGGTTTTGGCTTTCACCATTGTTAGTTGGGATAGTACATGCAGGGCCGTCTTAATGTATGGGCACAATGGGCACTGGCCAGGGACCCCAGCAGCATAGGGGTCCACGATGTTTCTGATGCCTATGCATTTTTCTGTTTTGCTATGTAAACAGGGGCCCCAGCACACTACTTTGCCCAGGGGCCTATGATGCTGTTAAGATGGCCCTGAGTACATGGCTGAAGTTAGGAAATGGGATTTATCAGAAAATGGAATGAACTTTAACAAAACTGATTATGTCATTTCTCAATGGAGTCTCCACCCTTCTGAATGCACTTGCGCCACCTGGCTGGCAGTGCCAGCAGAATAAAAGGTTTTGTCTTATCGTCGCAGCCACTCTTGCACCACTTTCTTCACGTCATCATCTGTCTTGAATTGACAACCACCCAGATGTTTTTTAGCGGCCCAATAAGGTGGAAATCACACGGTGTCAAATCTGGTGAACAAGGAGGATGCGGCAACACCTCAAACCTCAGTTTTTCCAGACAAGCCTTGGTTAGTTCTTAGCATTGATAGATAGATAGATACTTAACGTTTACCCCCCGGATGGAATTGAAGAGTCGCATAGTTTGGGGGAGGAACGATCTCCTCAGTCTGTCAGTGGAGCAGGACGGTGACACCAGTCTGTCGCTGAAGCTGCTCTTCTGTCTGGAGATGACACTGTTAAGTGGATGCAGTGGATTCTCCATAATTGATAGGAGCCTGCTGAGCGCCCGTCGCTCTGCCACATATGTTAAACTGTCCAGCTCCATGCCAACAGTAGAGCCTGCCTTCCTCACCAGTTTGTTCAGGCGTGAGGCGGCTTTCTTCTTAATGCTGCCTCCCCAGCACACCAAGTCCGATGTATATAGGCTGAACAGGACCGGAGAAAGTACAGTCCCCTGCGACGCTCCTGTGTATCATTGTCTTACAGCAAAATGACTCCTTGAGTCAGCAGTCCCCGCCGCTTGGATCGAATAGCAGGCTTCACATTGGTCTCCAGCAAGTCACAGTAACTTGCACTAGTGACTGGAATACCCCTCGGCATGTAGTGCTCGACAATAACTCAGGGGCACGAGTGGCTGCGAGGACAAGACAAAACCTTTTAGTCTGCTGGCACTTCCAGGTAGGTGGCGCAAGTGCATTGGGAAGGGTGGAGACCCCATTGAGAAATGACACGAAAAGTTTAGTTAAGGTTCATTCCATTTTCTAATAAATCTCATTTTCTAACTATAGCTTGACTCCTCCTCGTATAAAAGAAGGTCTCTTGGACAGTGGCTGGCAAAAAGGTTCTTCCTTGGCACAGCTTGTGCGGAGGGTGTTACCACATTTACGTAGCAAGAAAGCCGCTACGCTTTTAAAATGAGGGACGGATAAAATCAGGCCAACACCTAAGCCCTAACGAATTTCCACCCTGCCACCCAAATATTAACAACACCCAGGAAAAAGCCCATTAAGATTAAACACACCAAACACACAAATATATAAAATGATCCTTATTTGCTAGAATAACTATTTAGAAATACAAAAAATGGTAAACACACCCCACAAACAAAAAAACACATTGCAGTCCTGAAAAAAAAGTCCTTACTGTAAATGATGGAAGTGATTCTGGGAATGGAAACTAGGGTAAAATGATGGAAGGAAGAGTGGAACATTCCTATTTAATAAACTGCTTCCTGGAATATGGATAGTGAAATTCTGTCCTACCACCGGAGTCCAGAAGAATAGTCTTTGGAGGCGCACCTCTTATCCAAGAGCATCAAAGGACTGGATTGGGAGGAAAAGAACCCACCACCGTCCTTACGTCTGGTGGCCAAGCACCATCCTCCTCCTCTACGAATGTCCAGTAACTGAAAATGTTTAGGAGCTGCTGTGGATGATGTTGATTAGAAAATGGTCCACTCGAAAAGTCCCGCCACATCCTTCTCTTCCGGTTTTATTGGTACAGTGCATACAAACCACAAACTACAAATCCCACAATCCTCTCCACATCAGTGCAAACCTGTTTAAAGACACCGACCCCAATTTACAAACAGAAATCGGTGCACCCAGTGTTGTCATTCACATTTAACAAACACTCAACAGGACATACTTACATAGAAACAAAAACCCCCTATGTGGCCCCGCTACAATATGTCTCCATTATACTTTACCCAGCTGTGAGTATGAATGTATATACCGCACCGCTGAAAGTGCTTTTCACAGACGGTGGAGAGCCGCTTTAACCACCACCAATGTGCAGTATCCGCCTGGAAGAAGGGACGGCAGCCATTCTTGCACCAGTGTGTTCATAAGTGGGGAAGGTGTGAGAGAGACAGTAAGCTGATAAGGGACAGAGGAGAATTAGAAGGCCAGAATGGACAAGCCTGATGGGCAGACAAGCACACCACAAAGAGTCAGGAGCTCAGTTTTACATCTCATCTGAATAGACTGGGCAGGAAGCTTTGATGAAAAATGGAATCTGCAGTGTAGGAAGCTAAACTCAGGTATAAAACTGAAAGCACAGTAATAAATATCCACATGTAACATTTAATGGACATTTTGTCCAAAGCCACGTGCCTTCACAATTGTAGACTCGAGCAGCCATGTTGCCCCTCTAGTGGAGCCCTTTCATCCTACTGCTTAACACAAATGAAACAATTTTGGGGTAGGCCCAGGCTGGGCTAAAATGTGACACATGAGTTAAGAGCCTGGATCTTCTGACGGGCAATATGTAGTGGGTCAAAAATCATCAAAAGAAGAAATGTTCTCAGATGCATCATGATGACAGCTGCTAGTGTTTTTCCTCCCAGCTCGGTAAGTTTGGGTCTCTGAACCTCCCTACAAGGAATTTGCTGCTGAGATGGATGTCTCCTTTCATGTAACGTGCATTTTCAGGGTTGCCTCCTGCTAAAATGAAAAGATCAGAGAAGAACCCTCTTGGGCTTTGCTTTACTGACCGTGTCTGTCGAATTAACTTGCATCCATGTTTTGGGATATGTGCCACTTTACTATTCTAATTCAAAGATACCAGGATTTGGATGCATTTGTTCATATTGTTTTATTATAAACATAATATCCAGAAACTGTAACAGCAAGTGCTTTTAAACCTTTAGCTGAGGAAAGATAAAATACAAAACAGGGAAGAGAGAAGTAACAGCATCTTGTCTTCACATGGGGCCATAGTGGAGCTCTTCCCTGGAAAGAGAAACAGACAATGGCGCTTAGGCGCTACAACATCTTCTTGATGTCTGCATGTTCACTCATCAAATGTCCTGGCACATACACATAACTGTAAAGCCCAGACCACATCCCAGCATTCCACTGTGCCGAAGCACCCATTGGTGTACCTAATAAAGTGGCCGGTGAGAGTGTATATGTTATGATTTTACAATATTTAAATATTTCTTCTGCTTAAAGTACTAGGGTGTTGTACCATGCTAGCCATTATGAATGTAGCGACAAGTCAAGTAATAATTCCTTTTTCCTTATGGACTTCTTTAGTATTTTTGGAAGTATGAAGCATCAGAGATCGCCTATATGCTTATGTGGAAATTGTCAGCATCTGGAGTTTTTGTTAATATTTTGCAATGTTATTTTTTTGTTTTGCTGCCTGCACCATTTTGGACTGGATTTAAGTAGCACTCTTTTGTCATCCTGTTTCCGCAGCACCTCCTGTGGTTGCCAAGGCTCTGGTTTTGAACATTTTATATATACAGTATAGATAGATAGATAGATAGATAGATAGATAGATAGATAGATAGATAGATAGATAGATAGATAGATAGATAGATAGATAGATAGATACTTTATTAATCCCAAGGGGAAATTCACATAAACCATAATAAATAAATAATAATAATAAATAAATAATAATAATAAATAATAAATAAACCATGCTATTTGTGTAATGGTGTCCGATGTTGTGGACAAATAAAGAAAGCATGAGTGTGATTGACTTTGTTGTGCTTTAATGCAAAGAGGACCTAGTGATCTGTGTTTTGAACTCCAAGTTTGGTTAGTGTTTTGGGTTTTGATAACGTTTTAATAGGTATTCCAGTTTGGCCTCAGCAATGTTTTAGACTTAACGATTTTTCTCCAAGTCCTCCTAATCCTCTTCATCTGATTTTGGCCGCTAAGTTCCTCACTGGCAGTATCATACAGATGACACTGATGATTTGAATTGAAATGAATCAAGTGTGTGTACGTGTTTGAATAGCTATACACCTGTGGTGTTACGGTGACAATCTGCATAAGGAAAGCCCCTTGTTATCGTGAACGCCTAATTGGCCCAAAATGACCCCAAATTTTGGTCACATAGTATTTAATGATTTAATAATATGTTTAGTCATCAAAACAAACCCTAATAAGACACCGCCCTTCATTTATGACTGTTTAATAAAGCTGTTTACCTGTGCTTGTTCACTTCACATTTCACATTCAAACGATTGGTCTTTCAATCTTTCTTTAGCTTTTCCAACAATTTCATTACCTTTTTTCGGATCCATGATGCTCAGGATAATGTCAAAGCACATCTGAGCAACACATGTGACAAAACTGACCGAATTATAGAATGTGAATGAACAAGTACACCTCACCGCAATGTGCAGATCCATCTCCACCCTGCTCATTAGGCTGCCATGAGGACAGCTTCTGAATGGCTGATACTGTGGTCATGGGTCACCAACATCGAGCCTGTGGTGCTGTGGTATAGCGGGTCCACGACTCGAAATGAAAGGACATTTTTTTTAAATAATCCATTTGGCTGTTTCAGTCTTTATGGGCGCAATGGTGCAGCCGCGGGGAGCTGATGAGGTACTTGGGGCGAGTTGCACCTGCACGTGAGGGTGCGATCGTTCTCAACTGCTTAATTGCTTCCTGCGGTGCGTGATTGAGCCGCTGCGCAGATAGATAGATAGATAGATAGATAGATAGATAGATAGATAGATAGATAGATAGATAGATAGATAGATAGATAGATAGATAGATAGATAGATAGATAGATAGATAGATAGATAGATAGATAGATAGATAACAGTTGATCTATCAAGGGTCCCCTGTGGAGCGAAGGATCAGCACTCGAGAGACAGATCGCACTCCCTGACTATATGGAGGACTGGGCTCGATTGAGGTGGAGTCCTCCCTAGGGATGCAAGGGACAACTGCATGTGCGAGAAGAAAGATGGGAGGACAACTGACTCCGAGTGGTCTGGCGGAGGCAGCCAAGACGAGGGTCGGTAGCGTGAAGACTGTGGTGGCTGATTTCTCTCCAGCTGAGCAAGCCATGGGTGAGCTGGAGAGACACAGAAGGAGCTGTGCTTGGCTGGTTTGTCCCAATGTCTGCTGCAGGTTCTTAGTCTTGTTTTAGCCTGGTTATAAACACATGATTTTTTTTTACTTGTTTTTATGGATTATTATTGAAACGCTTTTGAGCACTGCACGTTAGTTGGACACTGATTTGTTTGGTTTTTAATAAAAGCACTTTTGTACTTTTCCACTATCCCTTTGCTCAGATTGATTTGTCCCCATCAGACCAGCTCATCCAGTTACATTACCAAAGGTGTTGTGTTGGAGAGGCTCCCAAAATTGAAGATGGAGCATGTAGCAGGACCCGCACCATCACAGACACAAACATTCAGCGTTGCTCAGTTTCACAGGCTGCAGCTAAGTGTGCTTACAGTAACTGCAAAGGTGATAAGGTGTGCATGTCCAAGTTATTCCAGACCAAAAAATTCAGCTCCTTAGGGGTTTGTAAATGAAAAAGGGCTTTAAAAGACTTGTGAGTCACCTTTAAAAGTAAAGTAATTAGTAATGTGAGTACTTTTTCCTGAAAGTAATGAGTAAAGTTATTCCCTTACAATTTGAAAGTAATTAGCAATCTGTAAAGGATTGCTTACTTTGAGTAACCACCTCAGCTCTGGTGGTAAGTGTAAATTTAAGAACTGGCAATGGAGCTGTCTGAAGAAAGCAGGAAAGTTCTGCCACTTATGTGACAGTTTGAGTAGAGGCAAAGGTGTGGGCGCACAATAGTGATGACGAAGGTGACAAGTGCATGTAAGAATTCCAGGAGCGGTCCCCCATTCTGACTTCTCAAGGAGGTTGAAGAGATTAGTTTACAAAAGCTGTGTGAGGAGTAGAATACTCTATGGGAGTGAGACATGGCTAATGATGGCAAAAACGTGTAGCAGATCAGATCTAGAAAGAACAGAGATGAGAATTATCAGGTGGATATGTGAAGTGTCAAGGCATGAAAAGAATCAGTAAGAGAAATACTTAGTGATGAGGTGATAGGTGTTGTGCTGAGGAGAAACAAACTAAGGTTGTTTGGGAGTGTGGAGGAAAGGAAGGAGATGATTGGGTGAAGATCAGGGCCATCTTAACGCATGGGCATACTGGGCAGTTACCTGGGGGCCCCACAATCATAGGGGTCCCACGCTAATCTATGTATATACCGTATATATCATATATCACAAAATCAGACCCCAACCATCTTCTTGTCTCCAATCTTATATCAAACGAGCTGTATATACCCGGCGTTGCCCGGGGCAGAAGTAACGTAATCGGTCAAACACTTACATATATACCAAAGTAAACCTAATCGATGAAACAGCTTCATATATACAGAAGCGAACCTAATCGGACAAACAGCTAATCTATATACATAAGCAAACCTAATTGGTCAAACAGTTACATAAATACAAAAGCAAACGTAATCGATGAAACAGCTTCATATATACAGAAGCGAACCTAATCGGACAAACAGCTAATCTATATACATAAGCAAACCTAATTGGTCAAACAGTTACATAAATACAAAAGCAAACCTAATCGATGAAACAGCTTCATATATACAGAAGCGAACCTAATTGGTCAAACAGTTATGCATGTGCAGAATAATTTTACAAAGATTATGCGTGTTAACAATCATTAAAAAGAAAAGATTGAGGAACTCTTCTTCTATATGTGATGAAGCTGGATGAAGCTGACTTGACGAAGACGTAGGTGGCATAGATTGGTTTTTCTAAAACAGAAGAAAAAAATGAGTATCTATTATTATTTTAAATTAGAATGAAAATGAGAACCTTGATTAGAGATAGATTATCCGTATTAAAATATGTGCATGAATAAACTTTTGATAACTCTCTAGCAAAAGTTTATTCATACAAATTGGCATGGGATGGCTTTGTGAAAAAGTAAAAATTAGATAAAAATAAATTGAGAATGCCTACTTCGATTTGACTGAGATTATCTGTAATGATGAAAAAAAAGTTTAGTATGTTTTTTTTTCCATACGGGAAGGATGTAAAACCTTACATAGGCACCCTTCAGCCCGTACTGAAGGGTAGTGTCAGATTCTTACTGACTAAAAAACACCCTTTTTATTCCACAGCTACCCCAAAAACCACTATTAGGCATTACTTTGGGGTGGCAGTAGTTTAGTTATGAAACAGCTGGGTCCTGAAAAAAATCTGTCTTATTAGTGGCTTCATCACATATAGAAGAACAGTTCCTCAATCTTTTCTTTTTAATGATTGTTAACACGCATAATGTTTGTAAAATCATTCTGCACATGCATAACTGTTTGACCAATTAGGTTCGCTTCTGTATATATGAAGCTGTTTGATCGATTAGGTTTGCTTTTGTATTTATGTAACTGTTTGACCAATTAGGTTTGCTTATGTATATAGATTAGCTGTTTGTCCGATTAGGTTCGGTTTTTTTATATATGTAACTGTTTGACCGATTAGGTTTACTTTGGTATATATGTAAGTGTTTGACCGATTAGGTTACTTCTGCCCCGGGCAACGCCGGGTATATACAGCTCTAATATATATATATATAGCAAAATACCCGCGCTTCGCAGCGGAGAAGTAGTGTGTTAAAGAGGTTATGAAAAAAAAAAGGAAACATTTTAAAAATAACGAAACATGATTGTCAATGTAATTGTGTTGTCATTGTTATAACTGTTGCTGTCTTTTATATATATATATATATATATATATATATATATATATATATATATATATATATATATATATATATTATATATATAATATACACACACACATAAACATTTATATACATATACATATATATACATATCTACATATACACATGTACATATATATATACACACACATACATAAACACACACATAAGACTTACTGAGTGAAACGGGCTTTCATTGACAATCATGTTACGTTATTTTTAAAATGTTTCCTTTTTTTTTTCATAACCTCTTTAACACACTACTTCTCCGCTGCGAAGCGCGGGTATTTTGCTAGTATATATATATATATATATATATATACATATACACACATACATGCAGTTTTAATAACACAGAAATCAATATAAACATTAACATCATTATCATATGAGAATATGAAGTAATATATAAGAAGCACATTTCATATAAATATAAATTATTAAACAGTAAAATCTTCTTCTGTAATTTGCTACCGTGGCAATTTGTGTGTCTGTCCAGGATTTTAAATGACCTGTAGCTCGCAAACCGTTGCACCTATACACTTGAAATGTGGTACACATATAGTACGTCACGTCTACTATCCGCTTTATGGGTGATGATTGTTTTAGTCTTTTTATCTTTATTTTATTTTATTGTACAATCAAGTCCTATCTGCGCACAGCAGGGCAGCCGTGGGCGGATGCGTATGGTGTATTCACTCCATGTTATCGTGCATTGCGCTGTCAGTGGTATTTTGATAAAAGAATTTGAACAACATATAAGAAGCGTATAAATTATTAAACAGTAAAACATTAACATTTAAGAAGTAAAGTTACATTGAGTACTACTGCAGTGCCTTCGGGTATACCTCATTTTTTGTTTGCCCATTACATGCTTAAATGTATACATTTTTTGGTGCACCTACCCGAGAACACGCGACATATAACCGAGCGTGGGAGAAGCATGGATTTTAAACACGCGTTGAGTTGATGTGCTGGTCTCCCTCGTGAAATAACTGGTAATGTTTGACTAAAATCTACAGCGAGTAAAACGACATTAGCTCCTATTTTTTTTTTTTACGATCTCTGAGATGTTGCTTTTTTCGGTTCAAGGCTTCATAAGCTCTTTTATGTTCTATGGTGTACTTATCCCAAACCATCATCTTTGAATGTTGCAAGACTTTCGCCTTGTATGTAGATCGGGGTAATTACATTCATTGCATTCCTAGTCTGAATCACAATGTGATTGTATGGGTGGTTACCTGGCACTGTAGGGTTGCCACCCGTCCTTTAAAATACGGAATCGTGCCGCGTTTGAGAATGAAATTGCGCGTCCCGTTTTGAATCAATACTGGACGGGATTTATCCCGTATTTTTTTTATCTTTTTTTTTTTAAAGCAGCGTCTCATGCAAATCATCCCACACGCATTTTATGAAGATGCCTCCTTTCCTACTTTTGATTGGGTAATACTTGATGTCATCGTTAGTTTGATTGGTGTTTTTAACTGTCCAGTGAGTAGGGCGTGTCTTTCAACCGTAAGCAGATTTTTTGCACTGGTATCACTGACCTCGACGACGGCGACGTTATACGTCAAAAATAAATTACGATAAATGACGATTTTAGCGATACTTTATTACGACGGCGGCTACATAGACACGATCAAATAAAAACAAAAAAATCAAATAATCATTCTACATTTTCAAAACGTCGAAAAAACGACGGAATGAAAAAAAGGCCCACCCGACGACCCACCCATTCCATTTTTATATATATAGATTTTGCTTCAGCAGCGCAGTTGCCAATTTCTTTCGCTATGTCAACAATGTTTAATTTAAAACCAGCTTCATATTTTCTTCTGATCGAACGCTCCATCCCATAGATAAAGGATGCTCTTACGATAAAGGTGTATGAGGGTGTGGGATACAAAAAACACAAATCAGTGCAAACGTTGATTCGGAATAGTTTGGGTATTACTGTGTGGTCACGTAGGCACAATAGAGCGAGAGTGAGGTTAAGAGCACGTGCTGATACAGCTCATTGCCTCACCCACATAGAACAAAAAGGCAGTGTGCTCCGTGGTTACTCTCTCAGGTGGGCATTAGCATATCATAATCCCTTGGACCAATAGCGTGAGTTTTCCACATTCAACTTATATGACCGACAATATAAAATACCAGAAATTATACTGTAAAATCAAGTCCTGACTTATCCGCGAGTATATACGGTTGTGACTTGCTGAGTGGTTGTGTAGGTAGGGACCCTTGTGCACTGCTTTACCCGGGGGTCTATAATGCTGTTATGACGGCCCTGGTGAAGTGATGCACTGTGGTGGAAGGATTCAGGTCAAGACTAAGGTTGAAGAAGACAAAAAAAATGAAATCTCCACAAAGGAAGCCAAGGACTATGGAGAATTAAGGAAAAATATTTGGGGGCAGCTTGCTAACCAGTAAACCTGGAAAACGGCCATTAAACTGGTAATGATGTTCAATGAAATACAAATTTGCAAGTGTCTATTTTGGTCACTTGCTGTAAATACAGTAAATGTGAAGGATTTGTTCAGGTAAATGGTTCAATTTGCAAAATGTGTTTGCAGGCTGTGGTTTGGTGCTTAGACATGGAAGGAGGAGTGGCTGCCTTGTCTCTCAGCTGTTGGGCCCTGTCTGTCCATCAGGCACAACTGCTCCCCTACCTCTCTGCTCTTGAATGAGCTCGCCCTCATACTGCGCCATGGAGACAGCTTGGCTCTGTTCACTGTTTAACTCAGCCCACTGATGTGGGGTCACTGCTCTCGCTTGCTCTGGGGTCATCCAGGAGAGGTGGACTGGACTGAACACAACCTGATGGAAAAGAAGAACAAGAAAAAAGACAAAAAGAAAATGTCATTAATCAGAAAGGAGATCAAATTATATAAAAAAAAAAAATCAGAAAACTGCTTGAAATGCTACCACGGGAGGCATGAGAAGGGCAACTATTTATGTACAACTTAAAGCAATAAGGATCAGGTTGATGGCATGGCACAAATGTCTGCTACTGGCCTATTGCTTCACAATATACAGTAAATAATTGAGCTGGCCTGCAATAAAGTCCAACAAAATGACAGACAGCAGAACATTAGTCAGCTCCTGGTACAGAGTCGTATTGCAGATGGACCCATGATGAAGAGGTGTACAGCAGAGAGCATGCCAGTGTCAACAAGAACACTGCAGAATGTCTGTCATTCAGCCAGGCATGGCGGTTGGTTGGTGAAGCACATAGAGGACGGGTTGCGTTTTTGAACATCTCTACTAGTCTACTGTATGCAACAGTTATGAGGGGCATTCAAATATAAACATGAATTTATGAGCTACACTTTATTTATTGAATATAATGAAATGCATTACACACTATTTTTCCTGCCACTACAATACACTTGTTCCAGTACTCGGGAAGCTTCTTAATCCCAGGAAAGTAGAAGTCTTTTGACTGCATTTTGATCCATCCTCGCACGGTGTCAATAACCTCTCATTCGGCTTGAATATCTCCCCTCCTAACAGTTCCTTAAGTGGACCAAAGAGATGATAATCCCTCTCTGAATGACTTGCATCAATCATACACTCTAGACTGAGAAAAACACTCATCCCCAAACTGATTTTTAAGTCTTGAATAAATCTGAGATGGAGATTCTTCCTATAAAGTCAGTAGATGGATTGGGAGAGCATGGGGGGTCATGAGGTTGGTGGAAAGGGGTGTGTGGCACTCCCAATATCTATGCAAAAGGACAAAGGTCCAAGTCTTTGGAGTTCTGGTGCTTCCTGTTTTGCTATATGGTTGCGAGACATGGACCCTATCCAGTGACTTGAGACGAAGACTGGACTCCTTTGGTACTGTGTCTCTTCGGAGAATCCTTGGGTACTGCTGGTTTGACTTTGTGTCGAATGAGCGGTTGCTCACGGAGTCCCGATTGAGACACATTACCTGTATTGTGAGGGAGCGTCAGTTACAGCACTACACCCATGTGACGTGATTCCCAGAGGGTGATCCGGGCCACAGGATCCTCATTGTTGAAGACCCGAGCAGCAGTAACAGGCCAAGAGGACACCCATGTAACACCTGGCTGTGGCAGATTGATGGTCATTTTCTATTATTCTGAATTTATTTTTTTTCACTTTTTAAATTTTCTTATTTATTTAAATTCCTTTTTTGTTTTGCTTATTTAACTGATCTTTTCCTTATGTTTTTCTTTATTTGATAATGATTCTTTATTATGCTTTTATTATGTCTGTCCTCTAGCTGTGAAGTTCCAGAATGGCAGGGCCCCATAATTTTGCAAACGTGAGGCCAATTAGAGCAGGCACTTCAGGCACTCTTGTTTAAACAAGCTCTTGGTCTCAGTCTAAGATGGGGCATTGTAGGACAAAGTGGGCATTGCCCATTCTGCTAGTCTTTTATGGCACATCAGGCCTGTTAAGAAAGCAGGTTTAACAGGGATGCAGGCATCCAGCAGCACAAAACCTCCACTTGCATTCCAAACTAAGTCACTGAATTATGGCTTGGACCGGGATCTGTCTGGACATCATCTGATAACCAAGATGTGGCACTGACATCTCTCCAGACCTCTTGAGCCAGAAGACATGAAATGGACTCAAGCAAGGATAAAGAGCTATAATTCAAGAGATGGTGACAAAACTGGACAGAAGAACCCACCTATTAAAAGACACTGATTTTGTAACTAAAGGTGACTTTAATCCAATCAGGAGAAGGTTCGACCTTCCTTTATAACCTCATGCAATCCATCTCTCAAAGTAAGTGAGAGGAGACAAAGAAACAGCAAGTTGAGAGAAGTTCAGGGATTCTCTCTGGGATTACCTCAGGGATGGGGATCTCCAAAATGACTAAAAATTTGTTAGATTTAAGTAACAGCCCTTGTCTGACATTTAACTCTGATTTTATTTTGCTCCTCTCCTGATGGGTTGGTGGCATTTTTTGTTTCCCAGCAAATTATTGTAATTGATATTGAAATGGCCAACTTTATCCTGCGACGAGACATGATCTTTTGAAGAGAGATACTTTCACGTCCTGCGAGAAGAGACTTTGTGCCAAGAGATTTAACCATGCCCAGGGCCGGAAACAAAAAGCAAAGAGTAGATGACAAAGTAGATCATCGTAAAGAATTCAAAAATGTTGGTGCAATACACATGCAAAGCAGGTTAAAGATAATGGAAGTATGAAAATTCGAAAGTCTAAAAAAAATGATAGTAAAGATCGCATTAGCAGAAACAAATGGAAATTATTACTCTGTGAAATAATGGAACAGTGAAAAGAGATCAAATATATTGTTCGGATTTAAACTTTAGGTCAGAGATTTGTAGATCATCTAATTCGTGTTGCCATCAGGGAAAAGTAGTGTTTCTTCCCAATGAATAGGCGTATGCGCGAGAATTAAAAGATTGGTTGTTTGGTGAAAGTGAAATCCCGCAAGAGAAAATTTCAAGCCCCACGAGACAAGACTTTATGCAAAGAGATTTGGAAAAGTACTGGCCACATCTGAAACATTTACAACCACGCACACGTTCAATGATTTCTTATTTGTGTGAATGCTATTGTCAGACACAGTTTGTATAGAGAGAAAGAAACGATATTCACTCATGGGCAGTTATGCGTTGCGTTGTCACGATGTAATTCCAAACACGGAATCAAAATTCAATGCGATATTGACGAAAAAGGTAAAAGCAAAAAGAGATTGAATATATGGACATAGGTGATATGACAGAAGTATGTAGATATTGTTTGGCTTTAAACTTTAAGTCGGAGACTTGTAGATCATTTAATTCGT
Organism: Erpetoichthys calabaricus; assembly: GCF_900747795.2. NCBI lineage: Eukaryota > Metazoa > Chordata > Cladistia > Polypteriformes > Polypteridae > Erpetoichthys > Erpetoichthys calabaricus. Next base: position 42,445,158 of record NC_041410.2, read on the forward strand.
GTTGCCATCAAGAAAAAGTAGTGTTTCTTCCCAATGAAGAGACCTATCCGCCAGAATTAAAAGTTTTGTTGTTTGTGAGCGGCACAGACACGAATTTGCTGGTGCGTAGCGCAGGCAGGGGGGTTGGCGAGCGAAGCAAGCAGGGGGCAAAGCCCCCTAGAAAACATCAAAACAAAGGAATGTGACAATTTTGAATAGAGAATAAAAGATGCAAAGTTTACAACTGAAAAGAAACTGAAACTTACAAATGAAGCAAGAAGGAATCTAACCTTATGCATCTTAGTACCTTTATTATGACAGAAATTCAATTATTATTCTTTGGAAGACAAATGGATGAACTGACGACAATCAATCAATTAATTAATCACTGGTTCTGATTTCGCTAAGTCTCCCACCTTGTTCAGCTCATGTTTTTTGTCATTAGACTTGCAGCAATGTAACTAAAGCACACTTGTTTTAAAAAATGGAGCGATACAATTTATAGAGACACACAAGAATTATAAAAATAAAATAACTTCTTTTATGTTGACATTAAAGACAAGATACAAGGCAGGTGAGGCAAGTAAACATGGAATATTGATCAGGGTGATTGGTTTAGAGGTTTTCTGGAGTTATTTTGATTTTAAAAGCTTTTTCATTATTATTTTATTTTTTGGAAGCTTCGCTTTTTGTCTCATTCAGCTCACATATTGCAAACTGTGCAAAAGAGAATTTTAGCATTACACTGATACTGAGGGCTCCACTGTTTATATTTTAGGCAACATCTTGTAAAAGTCAGTTTACCTGACAAAGATATTCATTAGCTTGTTACATGGCAATAAGTCAAACTGAGAAAAGAGCTTGTCAGCTGGCAACTTGTTAAGTACTTTGAGTTCTGAGTTATCATGACACACTTAAAGCAGTTTTTATGATTCCATGCCTTTAAGGGAATGTCTGATGCTGTGTGGATTTTAGTTCCCATTGCTCGTATTTAACTGATAACTCTTGCTTGTGGTGGAGCATGTCAGTGGTACTGCATTGTTTTCATTGACTTGTTTTGCGTGTTAGGCACCTTCCATGTCCTCTGCAATGTCATTGAGAAAAGGTCTGATTCTTTTGGGGTGATAAAATGTCATTCCAAGAGTTTAGGCACCGAGATTCAATTTTTGAAATGAGGCTTCCTCTTCCAAATTGGGCACAGCGTTGAAATGCTGAGCATACAACTAGTGATCTCCAGGAGTTCAAAGAAATTTCACAGGTTGTCCAGAGGGCATCTCATGCACTGCTGAAAGCCTAAAAAAAGGGGCAATGGCCACTTGTTCCTACATCCCAAATGGCAGCAAGTAAGTTAATCTAATAACTGTCATATATAGTAATTGAAAGGAACACAATGTATTCACCAAGTGTTTTACAGCAACTTGGAGGAAATGATTAAAAGGATGGACTGGTGGTGGGGCAAGTATAAAAAGGGAAGCACTTGATGTTACGCCGCATGGTTCACAGTCAAGTGCATGTGTTTGTGACGATGCGGGTTCACTCCATGCTCCCATCCGACTTCTGGGTACTCTTGAACCCGACACCATCGGTAATGTCACCGATGAGCTGGACAGTGAGGCACAACAAAGCAAGGGGATGGTGCAAAAAGTGCAAAGTGCTTTTATTAAAATCAGCAAAATCAAATGTGTTCAAATAAATAGTGCAGTCAGTCAAATAATCCAATAAAAGCTGTGGAAAAACATGGAGGTTAAAAATCCAATAAATAAATCCTTTTAAAACACGAGATTAAAACAATGGCTGGAAGCTGTCCTTTTAAACACAAAGCCTGGTGCATTTTTCTACTGGTGACTCCTCTGCTTCTCCCATCCAGGCTATGCACCAGAGGAGCCGCCCTACCTGCAGCTGACCTTCTTCACTTGACTGGTCTAGAAGCTTTTCGGTCCCTGGCTCCATTCAGCTCTCACTAGACCGAGACTTGGGCTCCCCAGTGACCAGGATGCTCACGCTGGGGCTTCTACATCCCAAGTCCCTGACTCTCGCTGCCTTCGCTGCAGCGAGCCAACCTTCTCCCAGTCACTCCTGATCCAACAAATGCTCAGCAAGTACCATCGGCCCCAGGTGTTGGCCATACACCTGCTAGGGCTTGTCTCTCCCAGCTGCCTGCTTACTTCCACGAGACTGCACTTGCTCGCTCGCTCACTCTCACTGGCTTTCTCCATCCTGCTTCCTGCCGCCTTTCTCACCCTTAACATCCGTTCACGTTCACGTTCTGTTCTTTTCTTGTTTCTTCTCCCCTCCTAGCCTCCTGGCGCTTCTATTTATTACAGGGACGTGGATCAGATGTGGCAATTAGCAGCTCCCGGCACCAATTATGGATGTGGACGACTCCTCACCTGTGCACTTAAGTGAGGACCGTCAGCATCACGCATCACCCGGGAACCGCTCGGCCACACGAGTGCAGTGATTATTTATTTAAAAAGTGGCCTTTTTGACGTGAGCTGTGGACCTGCTACACCACAGTGTTGTAATGTGTTGTTGTCCATCCATCCAGTATCCAACCTGCTACATCCTAACTACAGGGTCAAGGGGTCTGCTGGAGCCAATCTCAGCCAACACAGGGCACAAGGCAGGAAACAAACCCCGGGCAGGGTGCCAGCACTGTCATTTCACAATAATTGATTAAAAACCCCTGTCTCTTAAATGTAGTCATCGGCACATGATTGCAGCTCTTCTTCCTGATGTATCAACCAACATAATGAGCCAAGACATTATTTAAAATATGTTAAATTCTTCAAAGTAAACACAGGACTTCATTATCCTTTACAAGGCAGGCAAGTGGTGTCACTTTCTTTTCAACTGTTTGAAGTGTTTAGTTTATTTGTAACAGTGAATGTGCCCATCAGCCATTCCTACTCTTACGGGTGTTAAGTTACTTACTGCTGGCTATTATGCCATAATAACACTGATCTTCTCGGTGTCTTTTCATTTGTTTACAAGCATACAAAGAACAAATTAATTCTCAAGCCTCAGCTATCTGCATACCTTTAAAAAATCAATCACCATTTTCTTTAATCCTCTAATGGCTTCCCTCAGATATTCAGTCCTTTCATCACTCTTCCACACAATTTATTTCTTCCACTGTGGTCACATCTTTCTTATCTCTATTTCTTCTTACAGTTCAGCAGTTTTTTAAATATACTTAAAGAATAGTTTAACATTAGTCTTTACAATCTTTACTTACTGCAAACTTGCTTGCGGGCATGAGACCAATAGCAGCTGGGGTCAAACCTTCAAACTGTTCTCTGATTAAGGAGGACAACACCACATCTGGTAATCCAGCTGTGAAGAGAGAGTATCACGAGGGAGTGAGGGTGACGATATCACATTCAGCCTGAATGTACTTATACAGACAAATGAAACTCTGCACATAATTATTATTGAGATTGAGAAATGTGTAAAATAATCAGGAAAAAAAAACCTGTTTTGAATAACTAATTAATTGTAGATTAGTTACTCTGCAGGTAGCAAAACAGCTCAACCACTGGAAGTTTCACCTGTAAGAATCGGCCTAATATTTATTAGGAATGTTGAAGAATACTAACTTGTTCCAAAACTGCAATTATTTTTTCATCTTCACTAAGGAGTCCTTACCTCCCAAAATGTACAGAAGTATGTAATACTTTTTTATCATTAAACAAATGAGTCAATTAGCAGTTAATGAAAAAGAGAAAAATACCATAAGGAAATCATTTGTCGCAGTCAGGTGACCCTTTAGGCCAGGGATCCTCAACTCCGGTCCTGGAGGGCCGCAGTGGCTGCAGGTTTTCATTCTAACCTTTTTCTTAATTAGCGATGTGTTTTTGCTGCTAATTAACTTCTTTTTGACTTAATTTTATTTGACTTGCTCTTGAAGACTCAGACCCCTTAATTGTTTCTTTTTCCTTAATTAGCTGCCAAACAATCATGAGATATAAAATGAACCAAAACATGACCAACATTGTCGATCATACAATCTAAAAATAAAGAAAGATGAAGGTCTCAGTAATGCTGGCTGATCTGCTCAGGTTCACAAAACATTTTAATAGTTGCTCTTAGAAAAGAGAAAATCACAAATTTTAGAAATGTCTGCTATTACACAATGAAAGCAGCAACAGGCCATGGAATTAAAGAATGGATTTAATTAACAACAAGAATCAGCACCTAATTAAACATCTGCTTGGAGTGAAATTGATTGGAGTTTGAGGCCCTGACTTAAGCTGATCTTCTGTTGGCTCACTCACTTCACATTTCATTTCTGTTTAAGAAAAGATATGAAGCAATTCAGAGGAACAATGAACAAATCTTAGAAAAACAAGTCAATCAAAATTAATTCAAAAGAACTTAATTAGCAGAAAAAACAGATCACTAATTAAGAAAAGGATTAGAATGAACACCTGCAGCCACTGCGGCCATCCAGGATCAGAGTTGAGGACCCCTGCTTTTGGCAGTTGTGTTATAGTAGACAAATACATTTGGGAGAATTAAATATCTCGTGTTGTGCTTGAGTTGGACATTGTGAAAATTCTGTCAATTAAAGAGCAAATAATTTACTCAATGAAATTAAGAAAATGTTTATTTAAAACTGAAACTAGATAGCATTTCTTCACACAAAGATTCATGAGAATCTTGAACAAACTATCAAGCCGTGTAGTTGAAACCTGGAGGAGATACTGTAACAACTTAGGAGCATGATTGACTGAGCATCTCTTTATAGTCGTACTGTGAGATTTGAAGCCCAAAGGACTTGCTGTTGGGCCAAAAAAACAACTGCATCACCATCTCCCATGAAGCTACAACTAACCTCAGAGTGATAAGGTGAGTCCCATTATTTACTGGTAGACCTATCATCAAAGGAAAACCAATGTTCTTGATCCTACAGTCACACAGAGAGTGCAGCCCTGTCCTCTGTGCTGGAGCTGGTGTGGCTCTAGTGGACATTTCACAAATGTTGCATTAATGCTACCTACTTTGGCTAACCAGGGTAACCTGAAGACATCATTATGAAAACAAACGAGGCGCCTACCTGCAAGAGTGCCAATTTCCATGAAAATCTCTGGACCCCATTCACTGACTGGTCCAAAGGCATCTGACAGCATAATTCTTGTGGTCAGTGCCTCAGCCTGAAGTTCAGAACATCCCAAATTCAGTTCTCCAAGGAACAGAGCTGACTTGCTGACAAACATCATAGAGAAAAAAAAATTGGGGATCACTAAAAATCACCAAGGGTCTTTCTTCTCAGATAACAGAAGAACTTTCTGTTAAGGTGTAGAAATTTTAAATGGGCATAGAAACCTCATTATGCACTTCACAGAAAGTGTGAAATTCAAATCTTTCTGTAACTCGTGAGCAGCATGCTTTAGCTCAAGTCATTTAAAAAAAACACTTAACAGTGGCACACGTTCTGTCAAGTACACGATGCCCTCTGTGTCAGAAATGTGAGCAAACTCAGCACAGCCTCTTTGTGTCACCTTCATTGGTGAGAAATGGAAGTGACTGAGAGAGTGACTGGCAGCACAAAACTGTCTTGAGATACACATCTGGGCAAGGTGAAGGTGTAAAACTCATGTAAAAAGATTTTTATTGAAATCTGTAAGCAGTACTACAGAAGACACACATTATGCAGGCAAGCGCTCTTAAATTCAAAACTTTGTACAAAAATCAAGCTAGAAAAATGCTAATGTAAACAAACAGGAATCACAAACTTTCATAAGTTAAAATATACTGCATATACTGAAGATCACGGAGGACACTTAAAAGACCCACGAGACGAAAGAGATTGACCACGGAGCATCTCGCGGGAACCCTAAACATGAGACTTTGTGTCAAGAGATTGACCCAGGACCATCTCACGAGGATGTAGAACATGAGATTCTTGCAAGACACACTCTACTTACAACCAATATCAAATAAGACCACGGGCAGCAAAACACTCAGTCGTGTAAAGGCTTTGAGCACACACAGATCCAGGGCTCTCAGTGTATATAAAGCGTATAAGGACAGTACGTTATAAATGAAATGTCAACGACTAAGCGAAGAAGAAAGCAGCGCGGAGAAAAGAGACTCAAAAGCTTTGGAGAGAAAAAAATGCAAAAAAGAAAAAGAGTAATCTAAGTGCAAATTCAGAAAATAAGGAAAGTAATAATCAGCCCGGAACAAGTGGAATTGAAAAAGAAAGCAGGTTCAATTGGGCTCAGAATTAAAAGACAGAGAGTAAAAGACAAAGTAGAACTTCATAAAGACGTTCAAAAATGTTGGCGCTATACACATGCAGATCAGGTTAGAGATTATGAAAGCAGGAAAATTAGAAAGTATAAAAAAAGAAAGTAAAGATCGCAGTAGCGCAAACAAACAGAAATTATTACTCGAAAAAGGGAAAATAATCACCACAGACCAGGTGTCATTGAAAAAAAAGAAGGACAAAGCGAGGTCAGAAATAAAAGATAAAGAGTAGAAAACAAAGTAAAACGTCATAAAGAGGTTAAAAAACAAAGGGGCCAAACACATGCAGAGCTGGTTAGAGGTAATGAAAACTGGAATTCAAAAGACTCAAAAAAACTGTAGGCGCAAAAGGCATGCTGAGCAAGATACAGAATATGAAAGCAGAAAAAAAACGACAGTGTCAAAACAAAGAAAGTAAACATCGCATTAGCGCAAAAAAAGAGAAATTATTACTCGTAGAAATAACAAAAAGGCGAATAAAGATCGAATTTATGGACATAGGTGACATGTCAGAAGTATGTAAATATTGTAAGGCTTTGAAGTTTAAGTCAGAGAATTTCAAAAACGGGGTTTACCTCACATGCATTTATTGGTTACTTTGCAAAAAAAATGATTAACTGCTGATGATGTAGATCGCTTTGTCTGTGCTGAAATTCCAAACAGAGAAACCTTTCCTGAATTATGGAATCATTCTGAAATGAAAATGAAACTAATGAAATAGCAAGAATTCAAAGGAAAAAAATCTTAAAAGTGTGTATCTGGAAAAGCAAACACGGGGTTGGCAAGCGAAGTGAGCAGGGGGCTATATATGTATTCTACGCATGGAAGTGTGTCTGTTTGTCTGTCCGGCCCAGAAGTGCGAGGCTACAGCATGAAGCTCAAGTAGCTGGCAAGGCGGCCCCAAGTTAACGAGTTGAAAGAAGAAAGAAGTACGAGGCTACAGCATGAAGGCAAGAAAAAGCAACTCCGTCGCCAAAGTGAAATGGTCAATGAAAGACAAACTCGCGTAGCTGCTAATACACAAGCAAGGCAAGCACATCGGCAAAATGAAACCCCAGAGGAGAGAGAAATTCGCTTAGTCGCTGATAGACAACAGAGGCGAGCATGTCGACAAAACAAAACCACTGACTGCATTTCAATTTTTTTTTGACGATTTCAATAGTTTGTAGGAACCCAGGCTTTTTACAGCAAAGGGTTACACAGCTAGTATATATATCAAATAAACAAACCACACGCCGTGGCGCAACGTTAGGGGCATCGCCTCTGGCGCCGAGGTTCGATTCCCAAGAGGGTGTGCAGTGGAGTGTGTATGCCTGATGAGCCCAGAATGAGGGCGAAACACGTGTCGTGTACTCTTTGCATTTATTTGACAGTAAACTATTTCAACCATTCTATGATCTGCTCCTCACAAACTGAGGGCACAGTGGCGGATGTTAGCAGATTGCTGGCCAACCACAAGCGTTACCTGGTAGGTAACCACCCATACAATCAGATTGTGACACAGACTACGAATGCCGTGAATATATATATATATATATATATGCGGGTTGGAAAATGACTGACTGACTGACTGACTATATATATATATATATATACATACTGTATATATATAAGCAAAAATCAAACAACAAATCTAAATCTAAATAAATTTAACACAGGAGCAGGGAATTATAATAAGTGAATAACATAGAGAAAGAACAATGTACTTTAAAGAATAAAAACATGGACAAAATTCAAAGAGTAGATTCTTACTTAACTGTACTGACGATGACAGAAGCAAACAGTCTAAAAATTTTATTTGAGTCCAGATGTGGTTGTAACCAGAATATGAGAAAATCTTTTCAACAAAGCCAAGGACAAAACACTTGGAGCAAAGCAGAATATGAACGTAGTAGAAGAGTCAAAAGCCAGACTCAAGAATGTAACCAGAGCCAATATGAAAGGCCAAAATTGTAGCCATGGAGATGTGGAAGTCCACTCACATTCTCAAACTGTCAGGGAATGCATAACACTGACGTTTATACCACTGCGGCGATCCTATCCTGTCTAGCACAGGCCTGAAATCAAAGACATCCATAACAAAAAACAAAATGGCGTCACAGGTATTCCACTTTTAACATTATTAGAAATGGCTTTACACACAAAGAAAAGTGACCAAAATTCAGAGTATGACATTAAACAAAACCAAAAGTGGAAACCAGAAATCCAACTTACCAAAAAGCATAATTTGCCATATTTGATTAAACATGTGTATGCAAATACCTAACAAGAAACAAAAGTGAAAAACAATAATCTTATAAATCTTTTCTGACAGCACAAAACTGTCCAAAGGCAATGAGGGACAGAGCTCTGAGCAATGGGGCCAAAAGCACAGCAAGCAATGCTGATTAATTCCAGTTGTTTTTTATATCCATTTAGGTAACTGCATCCCTAAAAGCTGTAGCACCTGGGGAAGATGATCCGATATACTGTAAAACTCCATCCATTTGGGCTTTCATAGAGAACCGAAAACAACTAACAAGTAACAGGAAGAAGAACTGGGAAAAATCAAAGCACATGTGAGTATATCTATCAAAAGTCAAAAAAGCAAACATTTACAAAAATTTACAATCAACAGAAAAGAAAAGTTAACTAGAGGAGCACAAGAATGGCGGCTGTTGCAGTAAATTAAATTGCAATCACTTCAGGTAAGAAAAATGTGTGATGACTGGAGTGCTGCAGATGTGCTCTTACTCCACATCACAGAACGCAAAAAAGGATTTCAACAATTAAAGATCATATAAAAGAATGGAAACTATCTTCTGAAAGATGATTACAATATCCAAAGCAAAAGACAGCCAGCATGTGTGTTTGAAAGGGCAGCAGGTGTAGCAGACAAAGAAACTTAAAGAAAGCACTGTTTATTAGGACTTTGAAATAGATCCTATTATGGCTATGCACAGATTCATCATTAAGTTCATTTGTTCCTTTATTGTGTTATGTCACAAAACAACACAATTATTTTAAGCACTTTCCATCAGTAAATCAAGCAAGAAAACATACAATACATACTGTATAATTACTCATTAATAAGTAATAATCTAATAATAACCTATAATATGGTCCATAATATACAAGTACATTCAGCAACAAAATATACAACAATAATGGTTTGATACACTAATTAATGAAATAGTGCAGTCTTTCTAATTTACATTAACACATTGCCTAATTGTAAAATTCTGAAATTTTTACATGGCTTGTAAACTTGAAGGACATTAAAAACTGAGGTAACAATTTAGACAAAAACTGTATTTTCTCGAACAAACACGTGGAAACTCAGTACAAACATCCATCCATTTTCCAACCCGCTGAATCCAAACACAGGGTCACGAGGGTCTGCTGGATCCAATCCCAGCCAACACAGGGCACAAGGCAGGGAACCAATCCCGGGCAGGGTGCCAACCCACCGCAGGACACACACAAACACACCCACACACCAAGCACACACTAGGGCCAATTTAGAATCGCCAATCCACCTAACCTGCATGTCTTTGGACTGTGGGAGGAAACCCACGCAGACATGGGGAGAACATGCAAACTCCACGCAGGGAGGACCCGGGAATCGAACCCAGGTCCCCAGGGGTCCCAACTGCGAGGCAGCAGCGCTACCCACTGCGCCACCGTGCCGCCCCAGTACAAACATTCCACCATTCATACATTTTCTGAAAATGAATTTTCAGAGCCAGGTTTTTATATTCCCGCTCCTTTCAACTGTTGATGCAATCTAGAATAGAGGAATCATCTGAGGACCTTTGAACAGTATATAACAGAAATTGGTTTTGCTTTAAAATCCATTGCATAAAATGTCAAGAGGAATGGAGACAGGGCAGTTTTCTGGGGTAATCTTGTGTTACTGACCTTGAGCCTCTCAAACTGGCATCTATGGGTTATGTAGCCCATGAACCAGGGGACTGTTGGAAATCCAAATGAATCACATTGCATACATTCTCTAACTAGAGAGTCTGGATAGTACTGTCCTGGGCAGGCCATGATTGTAAACATACCATCAGATTTATACCCAAATGAAACATTAGTTGCCCATCAAAGTATGAAGCCCAGTTCAATGGAACAGTGAGACATCATTGCAAATGACTGCTTCACAGTACTGCCATATGATTAATTATAAATACAAGATTATCAATGTTGATCTGCAGGAAACAAATTCTGATAAGGATTTAGGGTTTTTGTTGGTACAACAGACTCTTTGATTTGGAAATGTGCACAACCAATTGAAAATACAAATAGTATTGTCACACACGTGCTTAGGGGACAACTAAAGGGCTTGAATAAAAGTAATTCCATGCCTGACCAGGGGGCGGCGAACTGCACTGATTCTCTTTCTCAGTTCCTTGCAGACCATTCTTGGGAAGTCCCGCCCGGTTCTGGGGAAACCAATGATGTCACTGCCGGTTCAGGTCCTGATGACGTCACTTCTTCTACTTGCATTTAAAGGCTGCCATTTTAAGGCAGCAAGTCAGTTCTGTTTTGGACTCAGTCATGTGAACATGTCTGTTCTTTTTGATAGATTTTGCAGCCGGAAAATATTATACGGGTGGCTTCCCCAAACCTTTCCAATGTCTCTTTGTCATTCTTGTGACAGCATGTTAAGGTATAACACATAATTAAAATAGACGGAGAATACTATGCTGGAATTTAATATTACAGACACTAATAAACATATATATTGAATGTTGTCTGTAATTCTGGTTAGAAAGTCACAAATAACACCAAACTGCTTTAAATGCCATGCAACAAATCTCCTCACTAAATGAAAGAATTTGTCCTGCATTTATAGGCTAAGGGAATTGAACCCAAGCATATCATTCCAGGTCATTCGGGTTCTGCACCACAAATCAGTTTTGTAACATCAAGTGTGGCAAAAAATGGCAGCACATCTTTTGGTACGACTTTGACAAACTGATTCATTAAAGCAAGCTTAATATGAGGCAGTGGTAGCAGCACTTTATCTGACCCAAGAAGCCGGGTCTCATGACGCTTTCTGTAGCTGGCCAGTCCTGCTCAAGCCGATGGAGCCCCTCACAGAGAAAGCCTGGGCTTCAAATGGCCTCACATGCTGCTGCCTTCTGCGGACTCCTCACCGTGTTCAGTTACAGCTAGATTCTGACCTTATTTTTAAATAAAATAACTGTTCTGCTTTAAACATAGTAGAAAATATGAAATTCAAACACATTAGCATTAAAATAAAATATTAATCTTTGATTAATTTTAGGGCAAAAACTCAATTCTCACAACTTGATTTGTTTTCAATCCTATTTTTTGCAAAAATTGATCTATTTGTATGGAATGATTACAATACAATCAATAAAATTTAAAAAAATAATACATTTAGGGCAAAAACAAAACAACTATAATTGACAGGTAAAAATGTTTTGTGAAAACAATGTTAAGTGATGGAGAAAAATGTTTTTCATTTTTGAATTCAATGAACAAAAAAATTAATTAAAATCACATGAAATAATCAAAACATTTTTTTCAATGTAAACCTGTGCAACTTTATTTTGGATCAGTTGTATTTTCTGATTTTAGTTTGGTGGCATCATCACAACACCATTTAGTTTATTTACTTTCAAATCAGCACCACCATTTTGTAATGCAGTTCTTATGGACAGCACCATTTGCTACTATGGATCCTGCACGTTGTGGGCACGTCAAGTGGCATGTGACATCATTATAGGGATGACAAGTACAGGAAATTGCAAATTTTAAATATTCCAAGTAACATTCTCTTACGCAAACTAATGATTTTCTAGGACAGAATTGTGTTTTTGATTTTTGTTTTATTTTGGCTTTGGTTTTATCCGTTAATTTTGGAAAATTATTTATAAAATGATTTTTGTAACTCAGCTACCCAGTGGTGAACAACAAAACAGCTCTCTAGACACTTTCCATGTTTAATACAAAAACAGGCCCCTTCTTACAAAATGGTTATTCTCCTGGTCTGTTGTTAGCATTAAAAAATATCTAGCAAAGTTTTCCTCAGACAAAATAGTAAGGCCGTGTGATATGTAGAGCTGAATAAAGCCTTTGTGGCATGCATTGAAGTCAAGGCGTCTATTATTCAGAATTTTTACTTACTTAGCAATTAAACCTCAATGAAGACAGGCATTTTAAGGATTTTAAAGGGACCTGCTGATGCTAAAATTGTTCTGGTTGCTATGGTAACAAAGGCAGGTTACCAAGGCAACAACTGTGCCTTTTATCTACACTTAACAAAAATGTTTGACGTTCACTTCCATTCCAAAAATGGGAATTTTTTTTTTAATTTTTTGACTACTGTATTTATTTTTTAGTCAGGATGCATCAATAGTGGTTAGAAGATGCCATAATGAGCTGGACTTCTAAGCTCTTAAGATCCAGTTGTTCCTGGTTATTTTTAAGCACAAGCACTTATGATGCAGAAACAGACTGCCATTACTACTAATTAAAGATAGGTGAGAAGTGTTCCCAGCCGTCTCTGTGTAGCCACAGTCTGTTTTGTTTGGTCTCTTTTGCCTTTAAAACAGCATTCCAGCTTGCAAAGAGTGCTCACAGAAATTGATTTAGAACTGATTAATTAGACTGTTATCAATGTTAATGTATCTCATTGTTAAATAGAATTAGTAGCTGGATGTGGCACTTCTGTTTCCATCAAATATAGATACGGTATATACATAACTCATTCCAGAGTGATAAATCAGGATAATTCATCCTAACCTCTTCATCCAGGGAAGGTCGCACTGACATTAGAGACTATCCCAACAAGCATCAGATATAAAGCAAGAATAATTCCTGGACAGAGTGCCAGTCCACCATTGGGTATAAATCAGGACAATGAGTTGATGAATTCACACTCAATGCTGGTATGACACACTGTTTTGAAGTTGTGATAGGAGTCACTGGCACACTTACATCTGACTAACCTGAGGGCCTTAGGGTCCAGTCGACTAATTTCGGTAGGAGACAGCCCACAAATAAGGAAACCAAATGATACGAGCTTTGACATCTCCAGGTCTTCAATTGACTGTCCACTACGCTTCAGGTAATTCAAGACTATTGCTCTCATCTGTTAAAAAATGTATCAAGATTAGCATTCAAAATATATTTAAAAAGACTCATTGTCAACTTCAGTAATACTTAAAATTTACATTTTCATTTATTTGCTTAGCAGACACTTTTATCCAAAGTGACTTAAATAAGAGGTCAACATAATCAAGTAACATAATAATAATAATAATAATACATTTTATTTATATAGCGCCTTTCCCATGCTCAAGGCACTTACAGAATATAATAAAGAACGGCAGTGTATACAGTATATAGCATTGTACAAACCAGATAAATAAATAAAGAAGATTAAGACAGTAAATTCAGAGAAAAAGCCTAACAGACAACATAATTGATGGTCTCGCACACACGCACACACATACAGGTTACATTGGCATCTTGACAGAGAAGTAAACTGAGAAAAGGGTAATAAGGTCAAGTAGAGCTAAAAGCCTTCCTGAACAGATGAGTTTTGAGTTGTTTTTTAAAAGAATTCATGGAGTCCGCTAACCTGATTAATTTTGGTAGGTCATTCCAGAGTCTGGGCACTATACAGCTGAAGGCCCTGTCACCCATGGAGTGTAGATTAGTGTGGGGCACAACAAGATTGCCAGAATCAGAGGACCTTAGTGGGCGGGCAGGCACATAGTGATGGAGAAGGTCACTGATGTAGTTTGGTGCGAGGTTATTTAAGGCTTTGTAAGTTATTAGTAGGATTTTATATTCGATTCTGTAAGACACAGGGAGCCAGTGGAGACAGAGCAGGATGGGTGTGATGTGCTCGCTGCTGCTGGTTCGAGTAAGGACTCTTGCAGCTGAGTTTTGAATAAGCTGGAGCTGTGATATAAGATTAGAAGGGGCACCTGCCAGTAGGGAATTACAATAATCAATGCGGGATGTGATAAAAGCATGGACAAGTTTCTCAGTGTTAGAAAAGGAGAGGAAGGAGCGAACATGGAATATGTTACCGAGGTGAAAGTAAGAAAGTGTCTTAATGTGATTTATGTGGGTGGAATAAGAGAGGGAGGAATCAAAAATGACACCAAGATTTTTTACAGTAGAGGCAGGTCTGATGAGATCACCGCCAAGATGGACTGGGAAGGAGCTCATTTTATTAAGTTGCATTTTAGTCTCAATTTGCAGGAGGTCAGTTTTATTGCAATTTAATTTTAAAGAGTTCTGCTCCATCCAGGTTTTAATTTCACTAAGGCAGGTTGTGAGCTGAGAAAGCTCTGATGAAGTTCCACTTTTAACATTGAAATAGAGTTGAGTATCATCTGCATATAAATGATAACCTAGTCCATAGCTGTGGATAATATGGCCAAGGGGAAGCATATAAATACAGAAAAGCAGAGGACCGAGCCTTGAGGGACTCCTTGTGTGACTGGCGCTGAGCTGGATCTGCTCCTGCCAAGACTAACAAACTCTTGCCTATCAGTCAGATAGGACTTGAACCACTGGAGGGCAGTGCCAGAGATACCCAGCATGTTATCCATTCTGGACAGTAGGATGTCATGTCTGACAGTGTCAAATGCTGCACTGAGGTCTAACAGAATTAATATGCTAGTTTGTCCAGAGTCTGCTGCCATAAGCAAATCATTGGTTACCCGTAGCAGAGCAGTTTCACAGCTGTGCCGCGCCCTGAAACAGACTGAAAGGGTTCCATTCAATTATTAGAGGTTAAGTACTTGGTGAGTTGGGAAGCTACAACACGCTCAAGAACTTTTGACAGGAAAGGTAAGTGGGAAATAGGCCGGAAATTGTTAAGATTGTCAGCATCAAGACCAGACTTTTTTAACATTGGGGTTACAGAAGCAATTTTAAAAGTGAGCGGCACAGAGTTTTAAGCATCAGTTTTAAGGACTGTTTGGGACCAAGCGTACAGGACAAGGTTACAAAATTGACCATCACAAGTGAAGAACTCAACTCTTTCATGTAGTGGGCACTGAGGCAAAATAAAACACCCAGACACAGCACCAGGATAATAAGTAAGCAATACTCTACTTGTGTTTTATGTGTTTATTACTTTCTTCATTGATATCATGTTTGCTTCCATTTTTGGAGTTTATACGAGGGTTGTTCAAAACTTTTCAGCACTTTTATATTTTCATTGGTAACAGTTGATGGCGGGAGGAGTAGTAATTGGTCGTGTCTGAGAGTGTCATGTGACTAGTTCTGTCTGGTAAGTTGGTTACCATTGCAGTTTAGTATCAGAGTTGTCACCCTGTGCGAAGCTTATAAATTGCACCAAAGAGGAACAACGTTCTGTCATACGCTTTTTGTGGATAGAAGGTGTGTCGGGAGCACAAATTCTTCTCCGCATGTGTGCTCAGTTTGGCAATAAAGTCCTCTCTCGCAGAACCATCTATAAGTGGATTCAAATGTTTGAAAATGGCTTGACTAGTATGATGGACGCAGAGCGCTCTGGATGTCCAGCTACAGCCACGAACACGAGAAATTAAGAAAG
The DNA here is from genome assembly GCF_900747795.2 of Erpetoichthys calabaricus. Lineage (NCBI taxonomy): Eukaryota > Metazoa > Chordata > Cladistia > Polypteriformes > Polypteridae > Erpetoichthys > Erpetoichthys calabaricus. Next base: position 42,460,945 of record NC_041410.2, read on the forward strand.
AACTCTGATGTGAAAGCAGCGGTGCATCAGTGGCTACGCGTTCAACCAAAAACATTTTTTGCTGATGGCATTAAAACGTTGGTATGACGCTGGGAAAATTGCATCACAAACGAAGATGACTATGTAGAAAAGTGATGTCATTTGTTTTTGAAATTCTTAATAAATAGAGTTAAAAAAATAGAGTTTTGAACATCCCTCGTATTTAATAATTCCACCGTTTTGTTGCCTTGTTTACTTGAGCACTGCCATTTTAGAGAGTTTGTTGACATTAGGACGCCATGTGCGATCAGGCAAGTGATGCACGTGTTTACATTATCTGTGACATCATGTTACTCACAAAATGGTCACACAATTTTAAAACTGCTCAAACTTTGTTGTGAAAAAAGAAAGGCCTTCCAAAAGAAAGTAAAGACCTTAGCTTTTGAGCATGCTTCCAGTCTACAGTTTATGGCTGCAATTCTGTTTATTGTTTCTGAATACAACTGGGAATCCTGGGAATGATTAAAGACCTTTAGTGTTTTTTTTTTACTTTTGGGTATATCTGGATACCCAAAAAAATCCCCAAATCTTTGCCATTGGACTAAACAAATATGGATTTTCTGCAGTGTGACCAGACGAATAACCCTCAGAATGTGAATGCACAAGTATACCTCGCCAAGTACAACTCGCTGAATCAGCCCCACCTTACTCAGCAGGCTGCAGGGAGGACAATCTCTGAATGGAGCAGCATATGTTGTGCTGATAAATCAGACTCTGATTGGGTGTCTCCAACATTCCGCTCCATCCAAAACGTCCAGCCTTGCCCCTTTCTACAGGCTGCAGTTCAGCGGTGAAAATAGACAGAAAATGTTATACTCAAAATAGAAATATTCTCAAAGCACATTTTTATATTGTTATATTGCAAAGCAAGCGTTGTACTTCCCTTCAGACGTGAACAAACCAAAAGGCCTTTTCCTTCCATACATACGGCATTCATGAACTCACCCCTGAGAGAGCCGCAAGCTCACTTTTAAAGCAGAACATGGAGAAATCACCGTGGCCATTACTCTGAAGAACTCAATGAAAGAAAGTTAAATCTGAGACATTCGCTAGGCTACTGTACTTAACACTGGTATGATCTCTGATTTTGAAAAACTTATTGTGCAAATTCTTTCAGGGTTTCTGGCTAGTTGTATATTGGTTATAGTGTTTTAACACAGAGATTTCCCAAATCTGAAGTTTGCTATTGTATTTACCGCAAATTAACTATGTTTAAAATTGAGTTACAATTACCTGCGGTACATTTCTTCTGGGGTGCCGCTGTTTTGTGCATCCCATTGCCATAATGTGTTCTCTAGTTGCTGGGTGCTCAGTAGTTTGGGGTTTAAATGTTATCTCAAGTGGCCATGTTTTATCCAAGTTTTAGAGTCAAGCCTTGAACCACTGTGTAAAGTATTATTGTTTTTCTTTGCTCCTGATTAATGAATCTTAACTCCTGCCTTTTTCATTTCAAATGTTTGATCTCCTCCTGGTTATGACCAAAGAAACTTTATCTTCTCAGCTTCTGATCTCTTGCTCTTGGTTCTGACTTCTGATTTTCTGATTATGTTCTCAGTTTTTTTGAAAGATAGGTTTGATTTTCGTTTCTGAACTCAGCTTGCTTTTGACTTTGCATTTCTCCAGTCCTTACATAAAAAATGTTACTGTCTCCCTGAGGGGCAGTACAAATATTAAGTAAATAATTAGTGTTTAAATACATCAACCTATATGGGTATTTATTAGTAATAGTACTATGCTAATATTGTAAATTAGCTGTTTGCATGGCTACATTACTGAAGGTACTGTATGTATAAAGTGTTATCTAACAATGTGGAACTGCAAACTGATTAAGGGCAAATAAGATGATGTTTCAACTGGGACACAAATACATACTGCTCAAAAAAATTAAAGGAACACTTTTTAATCCGAGTATAACATTAAGTCATTGAAACTTCTGGGCTATTGATCTGGTCAGTTATGTAGCAGAGGGGGTTGTTAATCACCTTCAGCTGCTTTGGTGTTAATTAAATTAACAACTGGTGGGCTAGAGAGGCAAAAATGAGACGACCCTCAAAACAGGAATGGTTTAACAGGTGGAAGTCACAGACATTTTTCCCTCCTCATCTGTTTTTTTCACTAGTTTTGCATTTGGCTACGGTCAGTGTCACTACTGGTAGCATGACCCTACAGAGGTAGCACAGGTAGTTCAACTTCTCCAGGATGGCACATCAATATGTGCCATTGCCAGAACATTTGCTCCCAGCACAGTCTCAAGGTCATGGAGGAGATTCCAGGAGACAGGCAGTTACTCTAGGAGAGCTGGACAGGGCAGTAGAAGGTCCTTAAACCATCAGCAGGACCAGAAACTGCTCCTTTGCGCAACGAGGAACAGGATGAGCACTGACAGGGCCCTACAAAATGACCTCCAGCAAGCCACTGGTGTGAATGTCTCTTACCAAACAATCAGAAACAGACTTCATGAAGGTGGACTTGAGGGCCCAACGTCCTTTAGTGGGCCATGTGCTCACTGTCTGTCACCGTGGATTGGCGGGTCCACCACTGGTGCCCTGTGCTTTTAACAGATGAGATCAGTTTCACCCTGAGCACATGTGACAGAAGTGAAAGGGTCTGGAGAAGCTGTGGAGAATGTTATGCTGCCTGTAACATCATTCAGCATGACCAGTTCGGCGGTGGGTCAGTGATGGTCTGGGGAAGCATATCCTTGGAGGGACGCACAGACCTCTAGAGGCTATACAACAGCACCTTGACTGCCATTAGGTATCGGGATGAAATCCTTGGACCCATTGTCAGAGCCTATGCTGGTGCAGTGGGTCTTGGGTTCTTCCTGGTGCACAACAATGCCCAGCCTCATGTGGCGAGAGTATGTAGGCAGTTCCTGGAGGATAAAAGAATTGATATCATTGACTGGCCCCCACACTCGCCTGACCTAAATCCAATGGAACCTCTGGTACATTTTGTTTGGGTCCATCTGACACCTCCAGGTTGCACCTCAGACTGTCGAGGAGCTCAGTGATGCTCAGTAAGGCATACATACAAGCACATGGAGACCACACAAACTACTGAGGATGACATGGAGTTGCTGCAATGAAATTTCAACAAAATGGACTAGCCTTCCTGCCGCTGCATCATTTTTTCACTTTGATTTTTGGGGTGTCTTTTAATTCAGCCCTCTGTAGGTTGATAATTTTTATTTCCATCAAACGATGTGGCATCCTTTCATTCCTAACACATTACCCAGTCCATATCAGTAGAGATATCCAGCAGGATTGTTTTTCCCATTGAGATCTGAAGTATTTTCAAAGTGTTCCTTTAATTTTTTGAGCAGTTTATATAGTCCAAATTATATTAAAAAACAAAACAGCGTTAATACCCTTCAAGATGTTTAATAAGATACATTTGATACATATCAGAATATAAAAGAAGAACATTTACTAATAAATTCCATTTTTTAACTTTAGCTTGATTCCCCCTTGTACATTTACTACCCTGTTAATGGGTGAGCTCAGAGATATGAAGGGAGATGAGAAAGCAGTTTGTTAGCCTTAAGGACTGTGTTTCCGACATGAGGTGAGTAACACTGGAGCACCACAAGGACAGTCCTATCTCCTTTTCTCTTCACTCTGTACAAGTCAGACTAAAAATATAATAACAGGTCACAGCACTTACAAAAATTCTCTATTAATGTGGTGCATTGATAAGGGAGAAAAAACACAGCAATAGAAGTAAGGCGGTGGTTTGATTCTTGGTGGAAAGAGAACTTTGTGCAACTAAAATCAACAAAAACAGGAACTGGTTATTGACTTTCGCTACACCAAAGAGCCTCATCATCCACTATGTAGGGAGTGGATATGGAGGTGGTGCATCAATACATGTACTTGGGGGCCCACATCAATGACAGTCTGGACTGGTCTTTTAACACAAAAGAACTCTATAAGAAATTGCAGAGCAGACTCCTTTTTCTTAAGAGACTGTGTTCTTTCATGTGTGTAGTGAAATCTTTTGTATATTCTACAATTTTATGATGGCTAGTGTGATTTTCTACACTGTGGTATGCTGGGCTGGTACCATCACTTCAAGAGAGGCCCACCGAATAAACAAGCCATTTAAGAAGTCAGGCTGATTCTCAACCTGGATAAGAGAATAAAGACAAAACTGATGGACATTATGAATAACGCTGCAAATACTCTCTCTGACACAATAAAACTGACGACTTAATGGAAATGAATTATTCAGCAGCAGTGTGTCAAGAAATTCTGCTGGGGGTCCTTCATACCTATGGCAATATGTCTTCATAATACCAAACTGTGACTGTGCTTTTTATCTTTAGCCAATTTAGAGGTTTCCTTTTTTTAAGTATTGTGGTGTGTATTTAAAGGGGGTTGTTGTTGTTTCCTATACTATTTATTTATTTATTAAGCCTCTGTAAAAAGCTAAATTTCCCCCTTGGGGCAAATAACATACTATCTATTTATGAACACACCCATACTTGCACAAGGGTTAGGGTTAGGGTTAGGGTTAACCTAATATGCACGTTTGTGCAGCTGACAGTAAACAGACGTGGCAATCAAATCCAGGATTCTGGTCCCTGTGCATATTTATTTATTGTTTATAAGATGATTTGTATTATTAGCATTCTAGAAAATATGTCCTCTGTGTTGATAAAGTGGAAAACAACAGAAGCTGTCCTAAAAGTTGTCGGCATAGCAGAACAGACTAAAGTAGCACTCAGATGTATTCTTACCTGTTTTGGAGTCCACTGATCAAACTGTCCCATATATGCTACAATTTCCAAGTGCGAAAGGTCCAGCTCTTGCAGCTCTTTGTCACTTAGTTGAGTAACAATCCACCCAAGCTGAAGTATCTGTTCTGGCTTCACTGACCTCAATGGTACGTACATCTGAAACTAAAAGAAGAAATCTTATTGAATAAACATAAAATGATATTAAAAAGGACAGTCAGGGTTTTACAGTGTTTTACATGAGACGTGCTAAAGATTGTCTACACTTTGAGATTTTTTAGCAGCATTACTGTAGCATTATTTTTGATTCAGATGTGATTTTCTCCAAGCAAGTTCACTTGTTATTTCTAAATTAAAGCTTAGACCATTCAAAAGGAATTGATTTGAAGAATACCATTCAGGAAATACCTGTGAACAGTTCAGAAAGTAGCAGCAAGAATGATAACCTAAAAGAAGTGTTCAAATTGTGCACGTGTACATGAAAAATGAAATGCTCCAAGTTAATTTGTTGTTACCACTTAAGGAGCAATGAGATTAAGGGAGGGAGCATACAATTAAAACAGAGAAAGAGATAAGCACTCTTACAAAGAAGGCTATTAAGAATGCCATGATGAGACTTTGCCACTTGTACAAGCAGTTAATTGAGTTTTACATTTTTAAAAACACTGAATACTGGCTCTCATTGTGGCTATTAATGTGGAATTTAAAAGCTTACCCCATAAAACTCACAAAAACATGAAAGGATACACTGCACTTGAGTGAACGATGTAAATAAATGAAAACTGTAAACATCTAATAATAATAATATATACTCAAATTTCACATTATTCCTACTAATTACCCATTTCAATTAAATGAATAGAGTCTCCTGTAAAATATTGTTTTGCAATAACTACCAACCATAGCAAAGTCACTTGGAAAAGCAGGAATTGGTCTAATGCAGTAATGTTACTCATAGACAATTGTGCATAGCACATTCAACAATAAACAGCTCCAGTGATCTAATATTATATATACTGTAATTATTACTTATTATGTGACTGATGTCTTTATCCGAGGCAACTTACAACATCTGAGATACAATTGGCTAAACTTCTTTCGTTTTCCCAATTGGAACACAGGCCGGTGAAGTGACTTGCTCATGGTCACACAGTGTCAGCAGTAGGATTTGAACGCACAATCTTGGCCCACTGTCTTCTGAATATATATAATATATCTAATATATAAATATTGAAAAAACTAAAATTGATAGACGCTCAAGAGAACAAAAAAAGTAATTAAAAAAAAACACACACACACATATATATATATATATATACATATACAGTGCTCAGCATAAATGAGTACACCCCCTTTAAAAAGTACGAATTTAATCAGTAGCTCAATGAACAAAAGAACAATGTCCAAAATTTTCACAAGGCTGAGTTTTATTGAACACTTGTTAAACTCCATAACATGAAATTAAGGTTAATAATATAACTTAGATCACAAAATCTTCAGTTTCACTCAAATTGGTTTAAGCAAAAATGAATACACCCCGCAACAAAAACTACTACATCTAGTATTTTGTATGACCACCGTGATTCTTAAGGACAGCACCAAGTCTTCTAGGCATGGAATGAACAAGTTGGCGACATATTGCAACATCTATCTTTTTCCATTTTTCAAGAATAACCTCTTTTAGAGCCTGGATGCTGGATGGAGAGTGATGCTCAACTTGTCGCTTCAGAATTCCCCACAGGTGTTCGATTGGGTTCAGATCAGGAGACATACTTGACCATTCAATCACCTTCACCCTGTTCTTCTTCAGAAATGCAACAGTAGCTTTAGATGTGTGTTTTGGATCATTGTCGTGTTGAAAAAGTGCACGACGACCAAGTGCACGGAGTGATGGCAGCATCTTCTCCTTCAGTATAGAGCAGTACATTGTTGAGTTCATGATACCATCAATGAAATGCAGCTCCCCAACACCAGCAGCACTCATGCAGCCCCACATAAGGACACTGCCACCACCATGTTTCACTGTAGGCACCATGCATTTTTCTTTGAAATCCTCACCTTTACGATGCCATACAGTTTTGAAACCATTAGTTCCAAAAACAGTGATCTTTGTCTCATCACTCCAGAGTATAGAGTCCCAGTAGTCTTCGTCTTTTTCAGCATGGGCCTTAGCAAATTCTAGGCGTGCTTTTTTGTGCATGGGCTTTAGGAAAGGCTTCCTTCGTGGACGATACCCATGCATGCCATTCCTCTGCAGTGTGCACTGTATTGTGTCACCGGAAACGGTCACTCCAGTTTGGCTTTCTACTGCTTTAGCTAACTGCAGTGAACTTGCATGGCGATTTTCTTCAAACCTTCTCATCAGAAGACGCTCCTGTTGAGATGTTAACTTCCTTGGACAGCCTGGACGTCTCTGTAAGATGGTTGCACTTCCATCTTTCTTAAATTTTTGGATCACTTTTGCTACAGTATTTTGACTGATATGTAAAGCTTTGCTGATCTTCTTGTAGCCCTCACCTTTTTTTGTGTAAAGTAATGATTTCCTTTCTCAGATTTTTTGACATTTCTCTTCCATGTGGAGCCATTGCTGACAGCATGAAATGCAAGGGCTTTTCTTTGTTAAGTAATGCCCTTTTATAGTCACCTGTCTGCTGGACACCTCTTAAATGAATCATTAGACTTACCTGTGGTTGAATGCCTGTTAATTGGACTTTTGTAGTCTCAAGTGTGGCTTTTCTCCTAAGACTATAATTGGGGTGTACTCATTTTTGCTACATGGGCTTGAATGATTTTGTTAGGATAATCACTTTTTGTGTGTGCAAATTAACAAATCTTGTTTGCAATTAATGGCCCACATTTGTGGGAGTATTTTGTAGTACAGCATCTCATACACAATGTTGATACTGAAAGGAAACTAAAGGTTTATATATATATATATATATATATATATATATATATATATATATATATATATATATATATATATATATATATATATATATATATATATATATATATAGTGACAGATGGCCGGGACTTTTGCCCAGCTGGGATGCCTCCACGCTGGATGAACTGGGGGAGCCAACCTATCCAGATTGTTACCTTCCCCAGACCACTAGATGGCAGCCCCCCAGGGTTGCAGCGGTGCCACAGATTCCCGCAGGGCTTCATGGAAGTTGGAGTTGACTACAGCCCTGTTGGGGTCCGGGGATGTACAAAAGGGGGTGTTGTAACCACTGCTGAGCCCTCTTAGGTGGTTCTTCCACCACACACGGAAGTGCTGCCAGAAATAGGTCAATGAGCACCTGGAGCACTTTCCGGGGGTGTAATAAAAAGGAGCCAGCAATTGTTACTCTGGGAGCTGGAGTCGGGAGTCAGAGGACAGAGCTTGCAAGAGTGGAGGGAGAAGAACAAAGAAAAAGGACTGAGCATTGTGGGGTGTGTGCATTGTGTTGTGCTGAGGACTGGGAAAAATAATAAACGTGTGTTTTTGTGACTTTTGAGTCTGCGTGTCTGTCTGTGTCGAGGCTGATCTTTTCACACACACACACACATATATATATATATATATATATATATATATATATATATATATATATATATATATATAGAAAACAAACAAACAACATCATCCCCAAACACATATAAGAATTTCTCATTTCAGAATTCTCACCATCCCCTGTAGTCCTGAAATCAGCCTTGTTATTCCTCTCTGGACTTTTTATAAAGCTGCTATGTCCTTTTTGTAGTCTGGTGAACAAAACTGCACACAGTACTCCAGATGAGGCCTCACCAGTGTGTTATAAAGCTTGAGCAGAACCTCCTGTGACTTGTACTCCACACATCGTGCTATATAACCTAACATTCTGTTAGCCTTCTTAATGGCTTCTGAACACTGTCTGGCAGTCGATAGTGTTGAATCAACTACAACTCCTAAATTCTTTCTCATATGGTGTACTTTCAATATTTAGACCTATCATTGTGCATTCAAAAAAAATATTTTTACTACCTACATGTAATACTTTATATTCACTTACATTAAATTACATCTGACACAAATCTGCCCATAATCAAGATTATCTGCCAATCCACTTCCTATCATGGTATAATTTGCAAACATAGCCACCTTTTTACCTAAAAACAGCAGCAGACTTAGCACTGACCACCATGGAACACCACTCTTAATGTCAGCCAATTCTGATAAGGTTCCTTGCACCATAACAATTTGCTTCCTGTGTTCTTCCAATTTTGCACCCATCTACAAACACCCTGAACTCGCACTTCTTTTAGTTTGATGCCCAAACTCTCACGTGGCACCTTATCAAATGCTTTCTGAAAGTCCAGATAAATAATATCATATGCTCTACTTTGATCATATTCTTTCATTGCTTCCTCATAGAATTCCAGCATGTTGGTAAAACATGACCTTCTTCTTTTGAACCCAGGTTGACTCTTCAGTAAAAATTATGTTTTTGCCATGTGTTGCTCATTCTTACCTTTAATAATTCCTTCCATTAATTTACCTGTGATGCACGTTAAGCTTACTGGCCTATATTTTTTATTTAACAGGATAATATTTGCCATTTTCCCGTTCCCTGTGCGCAGTGACTTCTTAAAAATATTGTATTAAGGGTTTACATATGTACTCACTAGCTTTCTTAAGAACTTGAGGGTAAATATTATCTGGTCCTGGTGATTTGTTTGATTTCAGCCTATTCAATCTGAGCAGTACTTCTCCCTCTACAATTTCCAAATCCTTCAGTACCTCCTTAGTAGTCCCATTTGTCGCTCAGAGGTTATCTGCTTTCTCACATGTGAAGACCTTAGAAAAATGCAAGTTTAGAGCATCTGATATTTCACTGTCTGTTTGTTTTAATTCTTGTTTGCTATTCCTGATGCACTTGACCTCCTCCTTGACTGTTCTTTTACTACTAAAACACTGAGAGAATCTCTTTGGGTCATCTTTTGCCTTATCTTCTATATTCCTCTACAGCTGTCTTTTAGCCTTCCTAATATTCTTCTTAATGGTTGCCCTCATGTTCTCAATATGCCTACAATTCACATTGGAGTTATCAGTCTTATACACCTTATACAGTTGTTTTTCCTTTTGCAGCTTTTTTCAACTCTTCATTAATCAACTGAGGTTTTTTTTGTTTCAATTTGGTATGTGCCTGTCTTGCATGATATGTAATAAAACGTATTTAAACCTGTTCCACTGCTCCTTGACTGCCTCCCCACTTAAAAGCTTATCCCAGTCTATCCTCCTCAGACTTTGCTGCATCTGCTCAAAATTTGCCCTACCAAAGTTAAACTTAACTGTCTTTGTATCCACACTCTTACAAAACACAAACAACTGTATTATTTTATTGTCACTTGACACTAGTGATATAATCACCTCTACACCCTCAGCTTTATCCTGATTATTACAAAATACTAAACCCAGATGCGCTTCCCCCTGCATTGGTGCTTTAACATACTATATTAGAAAACAGCCACTGATTAATTCTAAGAACTCTTTATCTTATAGTCCGCTATTTGCAAGGATATCCCAGTTAACCCTTAAACTGCCACATATTGGGGGTTAATGCACCCCCAGATGCCAAATACTTTTTTGCTGTACTTTTTAAAGAAACATCACAATTCACCAAGCAAAAGTGAAATTTTAATGGAACGTATATATTTTTCATGCAAAGAGCATCACAATTACTGCAACTCTGATCATTTTACACCCTGCCAATGAACTGTTAAAGCTACTGCAACAATCTATTAGTATATGTACAAGGTGCAACTGACGACATTGATGAAATTCAATAAATCACTGAGCAAACTGCGTTTGAAATGGCAGCATGCAAGCACACAGAGGTAAGTGCTGATGCTTACAGGCTAGTCTAGTGCAGCGGTTGAACCCCAGTGACAGTGATGCTGATTCGCTAGGGGGCAGCAGTGGTCATGAGCTGGCCGCTCAATGAATGTAGGGCACTGACTGATCAGCTCCGGCGTGCTGGAAAATTGCACTGGGAACCAACTATAACTGGTTGAGGTGGTTTAAGGTTTAATATTTGGGTAATAAAGTCTCCAATTCCCTTGTAAACTTGATGTTTTAATATTTTTTTAAATGTGCATCAGATTTACTGTTTGCATTGGGCAGTGTATTAAAAACTCCTAAAAAAAGGCCTCTTTCCCTAATGCTTGCCAGATGAAGCCAGCTGCCCTCACTAACATGGGTCTTATTGTCCAATTGAAGTGAACTGCATTTAACTTCTGTTTGACAATTCCTTTTCTGTTGTCTATTCTTCCTAAAAATGTGTATCCCTCTATGTTATATTCATTCCCAGCTTTTTTTAGCCTGTTTTCTGTTATTGCTATAACATCATAATTATGCTCCACTACATACAACTCCAACTCACTTGTTTTATTTTTGATACTTCTAGCATTAAGGCAATATATTTTTAATATGTTACTCATTATACTTTTGCTTGTAAATGTTGGGTTACAAAATACATTACTATGCATTTTTATTGTTACACTGTTATTTGTTTCTTCATGTACAGTTCTAAACCTGGTGTGTCTCCATTCTCTAGTTTAAACAATCCTCAACTAACCTACTCATATGCATCCTCAACACATTGGTGCCCCTCTGCACTCCATCACAGCAGCAGTGATCCCAATGCCCCTTAAACCTGTACCCTTCTACCCTACACTAAAATTTGAGCCAAGCATTAAGCCTTCTGATCTCCTCAGTCTTATATGGAGTGGCACAGGCAAAACCTCAGAGAAGACCACTTTCTTCTCTTCACAATTCTGCTCCTCAGCCTGGGAAGTACTTAAATCTGAATTGCAGAACTGACAGGGTACCCTTACGTTTATCGTGTGTTCAGATATGGACAATGACAGCTGAATCCATCCCTGCTCTGACCAAGAGCTTATCAACCCTTCCAGGGAGGTCATGTGCACCCAGAAGGCAACACACAATGCAAGACTCTCTGTTTGTGGACCCAACCTGCGCTTCAGTCCCCCTAATGATTGAGTTCACAAGTATCATTACCTCTGTCTCTGGTAGCTGATTTTGTTTTTGTTATTGTTTTTTTTTTTTAATTTTATTGTAATCATTTCATACAAATAGATTAATTTTTACAAAAAAAATAGGATTGAAAACAAATCAACCCCCACTCCTGAGAAAGAGAACATGGCCAGAGGACTAAAACTTAAAAATAGTAAAAATAAATAAATTGAAGAGTTTAATAGGCGGATACAGATAAATGGAGAAGAAAAAAAAATGGGGAGAGAATCTACTTCCTCAGTGATTTAAGAGCTTATTCTAAAATATTATTGATTAGATCCTGCCAGGTTTTGAAAAAGTTCTGCACAGATCCTCTAACTGAGAATTTGATTTTTTCCAATTTCAAATAATATAAAACATCAGTTACCCACTGACTTAAAAGAAGAGAGTTAGGATTCTTCCAGTTTAGCAAAATAAGTCTACGTGCCAATAGTGTAGTGAAGGCAATGACAGTTTGTTTGTCCTTCTCCACTTTAAGCCCATCTGGAAGGACACCAAACACAGCTGTTAATGGGTTAGGAGGGATTGGGACACCAAGGCTGTCTGAAAGGCACTTAGAAAGTTTTGTCCAGAATGATGTTAATTTGGTGCAGGCCCAAAACATGTGACCCAGTAGCTTGATTGCAGCGTACACAGGTTGGATCTTGTCCTAGAAACATTTTGGACAATTTCAAATGAGACAGATGTGCTTGATATATAATTTTGAGCTGAATAATTGTATGCCTGCGGTGGGTTGGCACCCTGCCCGGGATTGGTTCCTGCCTTGTGCCCTGTGTTGGCTGGGATTGGCTCCAGCAGACCCCCGTGACCCTGTGTTCGGATTCAGCGGGTTGGAATATGGATGGATGGATGGATAATTGTATGCTTTGTGCATATGGAGCTCGAATGAATTCTCTGCATTGCTACCTTCCACTCTTTTTCTGAAATGTTGAGTGAGAGATCCTTTTCCCATTGTCCTCTTGGATCTTTGAAAGGGACGGACTGTAAAATATTTTTATATATTGCTGAAATGCTGTCTGAGTCCTCGAGACTGAGCAATATTTTTTCCAGCATAGAGGAAGGTGGGAGATGGGGAAAATCGGGCAGGTTCTGTTTGACAAAGTTTCTAATTTGAAGATAGTGAAAGAAATGTGTTGCTGGAAATTTAAATTTGCAATGTAATTGTTCATAGGATGCAAAGATGTTGTCTATATAAAGATCTCTAAGCAATTTAATCCCAAATGTTTTCCAGATATTAAAAACTGCATATGTTTGCAAGGGTTGAAAAAGGTAGTTCTCATGCAGAGGTGCCACAGATAAAAGATTATCCATCTTAAAATGCTTTCTACATTGGTTCCATTTTCTGAGTGAGTGAAGCACAATTGGGTTATTAGTCTGGCAACTGATTTTGAGTTGGCCTGTTAGAGCTCTTCATCTCTGCCTACCACCTAAGAATCTTCTGAGACACCGTCGAGCTCCACAAGGACCTGAAAACAGTTTGACAATTCCAATTCTGGTGTTGATGTCAGAGACAGTGTACACCCTTACCTTGTGCCTTGTGACCATGACCCACCTATTTCTACCTGTCTAGTCTAAAGTCTCCTCCTGCATTATCTTAGGGGTACACATTATCTTTCTAAAGGACACCTCTGTCAGGTCCGCCAATTTTATAGAGCAAGGCAGGCCAGCCAACTGCTCCTGCACTTCAGTGACCCTGAGCTTGAGGTGTTGGATCAGCTGGCATCTTCTGCAGATGTAGCCGTCATAGAAAACTGGCTCCTCCAAGTCATCCTCTAAAAAGTTCAACATTCAACAGGACTTAAATTGCACTGGCCTCATTACTGAAATTTGACTTTGGATTATTAAAACTTTTTTATTAAAATGAAATGATTTAACTTAAATTGTAAAACTAAAAAAAAAATTAAACCAAAAAATTTCATTAAAGATCTGCTATAGTTATTTAACACCTTCTGCCCCCTTAAGCTCCTATAATATTCTCTCCCTCAACTGCCTGCTGTTTGTTCTTCTATGAGGTTAACTTTACTTTGTCTGTTCTCCTAATTTTGCACCTCTCTTATTTCTTGCTTAAAAGCTCTCCACTCGCACCTTTGTATTCTTTCGTATTAATGATCACTTATGCTGTCGCCCTCGTAACTGCTCTACTTTCCCTACCACTAAGAACTGTTTAATTTACCCTAAGTTCTTGTCTATAAGCCGCGGCTTATCTAAGGAAAAAAGTTGTGAAAATGAAAAAATAGAATATCGGCTTATACATAAATCCGGCTTATACAGTAATCCCTCCTCCATCGCGGGGGTTGCATTCCAGAGCCACCCGCGAAATAAGAAAATCCGCGAAGTAGAAACCATATGTTTATATGGTTATTTTTATATTGTCATGCTTGGGTCACAGATTTGCGCAGAAACACAGGAGGTTGTAGAGAGACAGGAATGTTATTCAAACACTGCAAACAAACATTTGTCTCTTTTTCAAAAGTTTAAACTGTGCTCCATGACAAGACAGAGGTGACAGTTCAGTCTCACAATTAAAAGAATGCAAACATATCTTCCTCTTCAAAGGAGTGTGTCAGGAGCACAGAATGTCACATAAATAGAGAAAACAATCTCTAGCAAACAAATCAATGGTGCTGTTTGGCTTTTAGGTATGCGAAGCACCACGGCACAAAGCTGTTGAAGGCGGCAGCTCACACCCCCTCCATCAGAAGCAGGGAGAGAGAGAGAGAGAGAGAGAGAGAGAGAGATAGACAGAGACAGAGTTTGTTTTTCAGTCAAAAATCAATATGTGCCCTTCGAGCTTTTAAGTATGCGAAGCACTGTGCAGCATGTCGTTTCAGGAATCAGCTTTAAAAAGATAGCAACATGAAGATAATCTTTCAGCATTTTTAGACGAGCGTCCGTATCGACTAGGTGTGCGAACAGCCCCCCTGCTCAACCCCCATATGTCAGGATCACAGATAGTCAGCGCAAGAGAGAGAGAAAAGTAAGCAATCTAGCTTCTCAGCCATCTGCCAATAGCGTCCCTTGTATGAAATCAACTGGGAAAACCAACTGAGGAAGCATGTACCAGAAATTAAAAGACCCATTGTCCGCAGAAATCCGCGAACCAGCAAAAAATCTGCGATATATATTTAAATATGCTTACATATAAAATCACAATTTAAATGACCGCTACGCGCGCGTGTTGACTCGGTGACGCCCAGAGCAGAAAGAACGCGCTCCGGCCGCTCCAACCACGCCATGCGGGGAGTGAGAGAGATGCCAATATCTCACACTCTCTCCCCCCTTAAAGAAATTAAATGGGTGCAAGTGAGACCACTGACCTCCCTCCCTTCTATTAGTTATAGGTTATAGTACGTTCGGCTTATCCATGAGTCCGGCTTATCTATGATAAGATTTTATTTTAAAAATTCGTATGATTTTTGGTCTCCGGCTTATACACGAGTCCGGCTTATAGACAAGAACCTAGGGTAGTATTTTTTTTTACACACTTTTTCCTTCTTACTAAGAAAAACTTGCTTACTGAATCTCCACTGCTAGTTGCTGTAATTTCTTACTGTCTTGTCTGCTCCTACAGCCGCTTGTGCCTGATCTGTGCCTTAATGTTAGTTGCCTGCCTATGTACCGCTGAGCCCTTCTCTTTGCCACTTTGATTACAGCCTTTTTTCCCACTATGGAATCATTGTTTGTTACTATTAACTATTCGTCGCAACACTCCAGTTATTTACTTACAGAGATGCAAGTGTCAGCATGGCATCATGGTAAAACAAACACATAATAATAATCATTAAAATATTTCTGGAGAAAATAGCTTATAAAAATAAGCTTGCAAGGATAAAAGTCACAATGACTTTAAAACAAATTTTTTTTACAGAACAAATATCTGAACCATAATATTTGCAAAATTCTCACCTTAGACTTTAAGGGTGGGATAAAGGATGACCAGTATAACATATTTAAAGAAATTCAGATAGTGTAGACAATTTAAAGTAAGATTTTCTTATCACCTAAACTTTAAATATTCATTTTAGATGGAGTCTAAAGCTAGCGGAGAAGGAAAAAAAAGAAAGACAAATCTACATATTCTACAAAAGCAGTAATACACCACCTCTAACTAAGAGACATACTTGTAAAACTTGTATTTTATTACAATAAAATTTTTAATTAAATCAAATTTTAATTAAATCAAATATTTAATGCCAATAGAAACTGAAATTGTCTTCTTTACTTGTGGTTTATCAGTGAAAGATTACAATATTTCATGTGTTTTTGATACAAGCTTTATTTATTTTTTGTTTCTTTTAGCTGTCCTACTGCTGAATGTTCCAACAACATTTCATACTAAATTTGCCTTTAAAGAATGGAGACCATGTTTAAAAAGCCTGCTTTAACCTTTATATTGTGGTTTTTAAAGTATCATATACTATTTTTCTTTGAAATACCAATATTTTGTCAGACTCTACTTTGAATATTTATTTTAATTTCATATTGTATACTTGGAAAATTTTTGGATTATGTAAGTTATTTTTGTGTAAATGATAAAGGTTTGGTTGTTTGGAAGTCCTTGCTTAATTTTCTATATCAGCAGTCTGGCCTCTCATTTGATCCATAAACAAAGATTTTGTTTTTATTTTTCTTTCAAGAACATGTCTGGCTGCATGACATTATAAATCTGTGCACACCTGTTTCAGCCTGTCCCATAAGGCTTTGCGTTGTTCAGCACTCAGCTCTGGATCTTGCCCCAGCACATCCAAACAGTCCAAAAGTTCCTGCTCTAACATTCCCAGAAACTGACCAGCAGTCCAGGCTGCCGGGAAGGTGCCTTTCAAGTCAGAGCAGCTTGGTATGGGTTCTGGGGAAAAAAAGAGAAATATATAAACTATGGAAAGAAACGCATGGATACATGAAAAGATGCACAATAGACCCACTTGCCTAAATAATAGATAATATAATAAGATAAGATAATAAATAACATATAAAACACAGTTTGACAAAATATTCCTGGTTTTAGGAAACAATTTGTCATCACAGTCTAGGAGGCAATGTGCAAAGCATATATCCATTTGAATGGGTCTGTGAATATTTACCTCCAAATACCTAAGTGTCTATGAGGTGTCCAGCTAACAATATCATTGTCACCTGAAGGAATTCAATAAACTGCTAGTGTAAGCTTTTGTTTTTTCTGATTACCGAGTGTGTTGTCCTTTTTGGTAATGGGCGTTTTGTGAACACCCATATCCTACAACTGAAGAACAACATGTGCCAACATTGCTAAAATCACCTTCTATCTCTTAGTTAAGTGGGTAGAGTTTAGAGCCTCAGAAAAAATAAATAAAAACGAGATACTTAAGAGATATCTAATTTATTAGTATTACAGTTAATGCCTTAGAACAACAAAGACAACATATGACAAACCACAGAGTGACATTATTCGAAGATCAGCAGCAGCAAGTCTTGCACCTAGACAGTGAACGAAAAACGAATTACACACACAACCTTTCTGAAGAGCAGCGGCAAACTGCCAGACAACAAGAAACATTATGACAGAAAAACTACAGGGATTCCATAGCACTGACAACTCAAAACAAGATATTGCCTTTATATTACGGCGTAGGCAATTCCCTTTTCATTTATTGTAGGACTATCACAAAGTCACAATGACAAACATTTAATAACATCGGAGTTTATTTGCCAGGCCCTGTTTTTACCCATGACCAGTTGTACACTACAGTTTCCAGAGTTAAATCGAAACCCGGGATAAACATACAGGTACTTGTGGGTTGCACACAGGGGAATATTTTTGCTGACGTTTATACAACAAATTGCATTTTCTGACAATTATTATAGACGTTGGTATACTGCATTACCTGACGGCCATGCTTCGCACGCACTGATTACACGTGCCCTGCATTTCCCTTCTTATCCAATATGTTCTGTTAACCTGTTCATGTTACACTTTGTATTGTGAATATTCATGCTGTTGTAAGTGACTATAATAACATCCCATACTAATCATGTGACTATTCTAATATTAAGTCCTCTCACAAGTCACTACTTATTAAAATAATTTCCCTTCTTACTGTAACGTGTGATGTTCTTTTCTCCCTCATCATCATTTCATTAACCCTTTTATTCTTGCGAAATTTTCGCAATCACGATTTGGTAGTCTGAAAATAAACATGTGTGGCAAGCCCTTGCTTTGCTTTGTTTAGTGTTCTTGCTAAACCATGTCTTCCTGCTCTACTTCCGCTTATTGATGGCACATGGCTAGAGGTACAGGTTTGCTACAGTACCAAAAGCAACATTTTCTCACCTCTTTTCCCTTTGCCTGCTGTTCCTGTCACAAACCTGGCAGTAAGACTTTTCTTCTTTTCAGTCATCTTTTCAATGGGTCCACAGTTCTGTCCCACCTTACTCGTCTCCCAGTCTCGTTGGCTTTCCAGTATCTGCTCCACAGTGTCTAAGCCTGATGCTTCCTGTCCAAGGTACACCAATTAACAAGTACACACAAAATATTAAAATCACCACACATATACAATGGTGATTTCACCATGTCCACTGCTTTCCAAATATCCTCTCAGATTTACTTCACATCCATGGGATATCAATAGACTGGCACTTCATTCAGGGCTGGTTCTTGCCTTTCACCCAATGCTGCTGGGAGAAGCTTGCCTTGACCCTGAAGTGGATTATATGTGCATCTTATATATTCAGAAATGTCACATCTTTCAGCTTCTTAATCAGCTTTTTCTTTTTAAAGTAATATTCAGTTTAGAAGACCAATTAACAGGCAGTGCATTAGAATGCATGAGGCAGTAGTGCTGAAATGACATGTTTAGCCATCTCACCATTCTTATTTCACCCGACAGTCTCTCAGCTTGTTCAAATTGATAAAAATCTGAACCCAAGTATTTCAAGTTAACAATTAAAATAAATAGTAAATGATTCAAGGAGTAGATCAGTGTAATGGAAACAGATTGCTGTGCAAAGAAGTAAAAAAGGAAGCAGAAAATGAACCTGCTTACTGCTGGTGTTTTGTTACTCAAACTGATCAGTGATACACATATGCTTAAACCAATTACACATTTATTTGACTATAGAAATAAACTTGGTGCCAAAATATATTGAATGGATGAAAACAATTTTGGATTTTCCTATTCTGTTGTAGCGGTGCCTCAGATTCCCACAGGGCAGCATGGCACATAGAATTCTTCGAACACAGCCCTGTTGGGTTCCGTGGGTGTTGCCAGGTGGTGCTGCAGAGACTGGGGAGTCCTATTTCTTGGGGTTTCTGCCTCACCTGGAAGTGCTTTTGGACCACATGTACTCCCTGGTAGAAGACAAAAGAAGGTGCCTGCCTCAGATGGATGAGTCAGAGTCAGCAGGAAGAGGGACAAAGCTTGCTGGAGAAGGAGTGGAGGCAGAAGGAGAGACAGAAAGAAAAGATGACAGAGACAGTGTTGTGTACTGCTTTGTGCTTTTGTAACTGAGATATGCAGGTGGAGAACTATTGGGAATAGTTTCCCACAGCTGAATAAAAGCCTGAGTTGCGCTGGAGTTGTGTCTATATGTGTCCAGTTTGGGGAACTGGGGCACACCCCGGTGGCCACATCTTTTAAAAGTACAGTAAACGTAAAGGAATAGTTTAACTTACTTTATCTCTAACACTAGAATGTTACCTCGGAGGCATTTAAAATAACAACAGTTCTAAATTGACAAAAAGACAGTGATTCTTGCATTAGATTAATACTTGTGTGCTTGTCAAAAAATTCACAAAATGAATTCTAGAAGGCCAGCACCTTGGTTCTTACCTTTGGCAGCTGATAAATCTCCTGAGAAGACAGTGAGAGTACCAGTCTCCCAGCATGCTCCATTTGCATCTGAGTCCAGCCGGATGGTTCCCTAGAATTTAGTGAAAAAAAATTAAATCAGCAAATGACCAAAGGAACAGCTCACCAGTAATATCTGGATGAAATGTGGACTTTTCACACTAGAATGTTAGGGCAGCCAAAATGTTTGACTCTTTGATTCTGCAACTGCACAACCAACACCAGTAAACCACACATTATAAAGTCAGTGCAAGATTTCAGTTAACGTCATGTGTCATGAAGGTAACAAATGAGTCCAAAATGACATCAGTGTTATACTGACAGCTTCTGACAACTTCATACCCCAGCACTGCTGCTTCTTTCAGGAGCTGCCCCAATTCTAGCAAGGCCTCTGGTGGCAGGCAGTAACCTTTGAACTCATCAAGTCGCAGTAAGAGAGCCTCACGCTGCACCTGCTCCACCCGCGAAGAGTCCAGAAAAGGAAAAAGTGGTCCTAGCAGATCTAGCAGCATTCCTGAAATCTCCTGATCTGGAACAACTCCCTGCAAAGCAATGGTAACAATCAGACATGTTTAGTGTGGAACAGTAGTGGAGGAAATGAGAAGACGAGATTTTAGGATGCAATCCTACAAAAGTGAAAGGCAACTAACACATAATTCAGGAAGGCAATGTTTATAAAACCACTTGATGTAATGCTTAAATTCAACATTGTCACGACCGTCTTTTAGTTTTGATGTTTTACAATTTCTCCTTGGCCTCTAAAATTATTTGAGACTTTGTTATAAGGATTTTAGAGATGAAAGAATTTCATGGTCACATTTACTTTAGTACTTGATACGTTTTTGGCAATGTTAAAAAATAAATAATATTCTCCAACTCTGCTATTTTGTTTTTTCTTATGGATACCACCATTTTGAGAAGTGTGTAGTGTGTGACATCATTGTGTCAAGGGTGTAAAGGTCAAGCCGCGCACTATTTGGTTGTCCAAGATTGCATTCTCCCAAAAGACCTTTGCATTTATCCTTTGTTGTTACTGAATTCCTGGTTACAAATAATTTTGTCCTGCTTTTTGACTACAATATTAAATCTATAATTTGCCTCTGGTTACATGTTTCTTTTTATTTTTGGCTTTTGGATTTACCCACGCCTTTTGTTGACTATAATTCTTGATGCACATTCTAAGCACTGGTTATTTAATGTTTCCTCCTTCTGGTTCTGACCCTTTTATTTAAATTTTTGTCCTAGTGACATCTCCTGATTTCAGTTCTACTCAAAAGCTCCTGTCACCTTGTGCACTCAGTATAAACATCAACAATAAGGCATGTAACATTTTACAACAACAACAACAACATTTATTTATATAGTACATTTTCATACAAAAAGTAGCTCAAAGTGCTTTACATGATGAAGAAAAGAAAAATAAAAGACAAAATACAAAATTATAATAAGACAACATTAGTTAACATAGAAAGGAGTAAGGTCCGATGGCCAGGGTGGACAGAAAAAGCAAAAAAAAAAAAAAAACTCCAGAAGGCTGGAGAAAAAAAATAAAATCTGTAGGGGTTCCAGGCCACGAGACCACCCAGTCCACTCTGGGCATTCTACCTAACATAAATGAAATAGTCCTCTTTGTAG
Organism: Erpetoichthys calabaricus; assembly: GCF_900747795.2. Lineage (NCBI taxonomy): Eukaryota > Metazoa > Chordata > Cladistia > Polypteriformes > Polypteridae > Erpetoichthys > Erpetoichthys calabaricus. The sequence continues at coordinate 42,482,240 of NC_041410.2, forward strand.
TTACGGTTCTCACCGAGTCACTTGATGCTGATGGTCATACAGACTTCTGGATTTTAATCCATCCATCATTGTTGGAATTCATGGTGCTTTGGGTAGATGGTGGTGGCGCAAGCCACCACCAAAAGGACACCGGAAAAGGAAACAAATCAAATTTTAGAACTGCTAACAAATGTTTAACCTTCTTAGTATTACATTTAAACGGGGAAACAAGCCAACAACAAAAATGTTATTATGTGTAATCTACTCTCTATATATAAAATCCTAAGCCTAAAAGTGCAACGATTTTATGTGACGTTTTTATGTCACGTTTTTGTCATGCTTTAAATCAGGCTTATTTTAAAACCTACATATATATGTTTGGTATCATTTCAGAATTTATCTAACTTTAATGTGATGTTGTTAGATTTTCAGATTCTTATTCCATTTTTAATTTATAAACTAAAATATCAAGAACTCACGTCCCACGGAACGAGACTTTGTGCCAACAGATTTAACCACACCCAGGGCTGGAAATAAAAGACAATGAGTAGGACAGCTGCTGTACAGGCTTTTAAATAGTCAAAGCGCCATGTGAGATGCAGATCACGCGGCACGGCAGCAGCAGCAAGCCAGCAGCTGATAGAGCAAAGAGGAGGTAAAAAAAAACTGTATTTGTTTCCCATTGTATCACCGTTTAAGAGGGGGTTTCAGAGGAGCAACCACATCAGCCCCCCTCTTCACAACACAAGCGGCAGAGACATGAAGTGGCTGGCGAGTAGTGCAGGCCACAGGGGTTGGCGAGCGAAGTGAGCGGGGGGTAGGCCCCCTAGTAAGCATATAAATATAAAAACACCAATATAAATACAGTAGGGAAGTTATGTCTTTTATCCACTGCTGAGCTGATGCAATTTAGTAAACAACCTCCATGTGATATTTTTTGAGTCACCAACGCACAGCCTGATGTTGCCTCAGGACAGTAGAAGCATGTTTCTTAACGCACTTTTCTTATAATATTTTTCTGTTGCTTGCATAAGAAAGGGTAGAATGTCTGTGCCTGATTCACATGACCATTGTGCCCCTTGTGTTATTGTAGGCTACAACAGCAAAAAGCTTAGTGACTTCCACATTCCTCCTGACATGAGTGACAGTTGCTGCATTGTGAACAGTGGTTAGAGTTATAATGTCTTTCTTGTCCTTATACTTGATCGTAAACATTTTTCTTTTCTGCCACGAAGCTACGGAATACAAGATGCAAGATACCGTTATTGTCACTGTACAATACAATACAATGAAATATCATTTGGAGCAAGCCGGTAGATGCCTTCGATAAAAATGTATAAGAGTAGACAATAAACTAAGTAAACATTAAACTACGAGAAACACAGTTACTATTAATAGTTCCAAATAAACACAGAGTAAAAGTAAAGGAAAACACGTAAGCATGAATAGATAAGTGATAAAAATCACAGTGAGTGGGTCATGTGTAAGTGTGTGACTATGTGTGGTTCATGCAGATGTTCAGTTCAATTAGTGCTGGTTTCTGATATAGAATGGGACAGTGATCACTATGCATTTAATAGACTGATTGCTTTGGGGTAAAAGCTGTTATTCAGCCTGGTAGTGTGGGCATGCAGGGCTCTGAAACGCCTGGCAGAGGGCAGAGGAGGAAAAATGCTATGGCCGGGGTGGGTTGGATCTTTACAAATGCTCTTTGCTTTTCTGCTGCAGCGGGCAGTGAAGTTATCCAAACAATATATTCGATCTCTTTTCGCTGTTCCGTTATTTCACCGAGTAATAATTTCGGTTTGTTCACGCTAATGCGATCTTTACTATCATTTTTTTGAGACTTTCAAATTTTAGTACTTTCATTATCTCTAACCTGCTCTGCATGTGTATCGTGCCAAGGTTTTTGTATTCTTTACGACATTCTACTTTGTCATCTACTCTTTGTCATTTATTTCCGGCTCTGGGTGTGGTTAAATCTCTTAGCACAAAGTCTTGTGAAAGTATCTCTCTGATAAAGTCACATCTCGTGCCAGGCTTAAAAGTCTTGTCTCGTCCCAAGATTTTTTTTTATTATAATAGAGATTAATTTTTTTTGCAATATAATGTTATTCCATCCATAAGATGGCAGAAGAATACTGTCCAAAAACGTTATTTGGGCTTAGTACTCCATATCTAATCAAAACAGCTGGAATAATCATATTTACATAGAATATTGACTCCGAGAGTCACTTAATTTCAAGGAGCTTAAACAATTCACTATTATTTACTGCACACACCACATGTAACTGTATATTTGAATAAGCAGGTAAGGAACATGAATGATTTATGTGACACAATACTACATATTACAAACTGGCATTACTATAAGGGTACTTTCACCGATTGGATTAGATTGGAGACAGAGGTATCCTGAAGTCATCCTTATGAGTTGAACTGGAAGATAAAATGTGGAGTGTGTAGTGCTACTGCTGTGTGAGAGTTAATCAAGTTAATCAAAACAGAAATTTTTCTCCTAAAAACATTGGGGTAGGATAGAAGGGTGTATGCTTATGGGGCATTGGACTCCTTTTGAAACCAATAGGACCTGTTCTACCATGACAGGCTACGTATCAACTGGAGGGGCACCAATGTGTTGGGGAAGTGAATGAGTAGAGAATTGTTTAAAGTAGGAATTTAGGACAGGCCAGGTTTAGAACTGTACACGAGGAGATGAACAATGGTGTAAAAACAAATATGCACAGTAATGTAAATTGTAACCAAAAGTTTTAAATGCAACAGTAAAATAAAGTAGCACATTAAAAACAGCTTGTCTTAATCCTAGAAGTTGGAGTTGTATGTAGGTGAACATAACTATGGATTATAGCAATAACAGAAACCTGGCTAAATAACAAAGACAGGGATGAGTATAACATAGAGGGGTGCACATGTTTAGGGAGAAAAGACAGAACAGAAAAGGAGCAGGGGTTGTCATTTATGTGAAGCAGGATTTAAATGCAAGACTTTTTCAGTTGAATGAAGAGCCACTACTTAGTGTAGATGTGTGGATTCTTGTGGAAAGCATTACAGAAAGAGGCCTTATTGTAGGAGTGTGCTATATAAATGCAGACACTAATTTTAATGGGCATCTTTTTAATAATATATTAAAATGTAAGCCTGTACAGGCTTGGGCAGATTTGTGGCAGATGAAGTTTAATGTCAGCTCATGTAAAGTATTACACATAGGAAGTAAAAATTAGTGAACTCTACGCTATCAACTTCCAGACAGTGTTCAGAAACCATTACGAAGGCAAACAGAATATTTGGTTATATAGCACCCTGATGTGTGGAGTACAAGTCCAAGGAGGTTATGGTCAACATTTATAATGCACTGGTGAGGCCCCATCTGGAGTACTGTGTGCAGTTTTGGTCTCCAGGCTACAAAAATGACATAGCAGCACTAGAAAAGGTCCAGAGGAGAGCGACCAGGCTGATTCCAGGGCTACAGGGAATGAATAATGAAGAAAGATTTAAAGAGCTGAGTCTTTTCAGTTTAAGCAAAAAAAGGTTAAGAGGTGACATGACTGAAGTGTTGAAAACGATAAAGGGAATTAGAACAGTGGATCGACACTGTTATTTTAAAATGAGTTCATCTAGAACTTGGGGACACAGTTGGAAAGTTGTTAGGGATAAATTTCACACAAACATTAGGAAGTTTTTCTTTACACAGAGAACCATAGACACTTTAAATAAGTTACCAAGCAGCATGATAGACAGTAAGACTTTCAAAACTAGACTTGATGTTTTTCAGAAGAATTAAGTGGATAGGACTGGTGAGCTTTGTTGGGCTGAATGGCCTGTTCTCATCTAGAGTGTTCTAAAAAAAACACATGAAACAATGGCAACTAAGTTTGTACTTTATTAAATTATGTGTGATGAATCTAAATAAAGAAGAGAGGGGTGATAAGGAGAAGTTGGTCTTATACCCAAATGTATTTCTGAGCAAGGCTAAACTGCAATTTAGACTCTAAATACCCAATAAAGTTCTCTCATTTATTTTTTTTATACTTCTGATTGCACCACCTTTTGGTAATTGAGTCTTTAACCTATCTGACTGTCAACTCCACATTAATTAGCTATGGCAAAAACTATTTTCAAAACTGTTTATGAGATTTGGAATCATCACAAAAATTCCTATATCTCGACCATTGTGATGTGTGGCAGCTGTACACCACTAACTAAAAAGAGACAGATGCTCTTAAGAGCTTTATGTGGCAGAAATAATACAATTCTTTTATCATCTTGTGAGCACCTTCTAATGGTTCACTGTGTAAAGGAGCTATAAAACATTACTTTGCAGTCACCCTGGTGGTTAATGGAATAATACTCATTTGTGGCCTATAGCATGCTGTATATTTTCTCTCCAATTTTAAAATTTACAGGAAATACTTCATTAACTACCCACCATTGCTTATTGACATGTGCCCTAAATGCTACTAAAGACTCCTCTCTCATAAAATGGCCTCTGTCAGTGTTTCCCAATCTTGTTTCAATACCTTTCTGCCCTGATAAGCCATTGAGAATTGGACAATTTGCTATACTACATGCAGCATGCTCATGAACTCTATAAGCAAAGCATTTTATTCAAAACATTTAATAAAATATCAATAACAAATTTAAAGTGGACCTAAATAAAGATGAGCATTGGACATGGGAGTAGAAAATTACAGCATACACTTACGAGTAACAGTAATTAAAGTGCAAAACAGAATTCTGGTCAATTTTATATAGGGACTGTACTTTGTTCATTCTATAGCTTTTTATCAAAAAAGTTTAATTTTTTTCTTTGCAAAATTTACCAAATAAAAACCTTACACAATATATGTTGGCAATCAAAGTGACAGCACATTATACTCATTAATAAGTAATTCCTCCACTTTTTCAGATGGAAATAAAATAAGATAATAATAACAATAATAATAATAATAATAATAATAATAATAATAATAATAATAATGAAGATTAATGTAAATCTTGTTAACACATGCTGTGAAAGAATATTCAGGTCTTACAAAAATTTCTGCCCTGCTACCTAACTCTAACCTTATTATTTAAATTTTATTACAGGAGTAACTTAAATACATGGTCTTTGTGCCAATGTGGTATTTAATTATCTAACGACAGAGTATAAGTCCTCAAGGCCCAAACATGCTATACATACCAGGATAGACGAGACCCTCTCCATTAGGACACTCTGCTTGTAATGAGGAAGTCTCAGGAAGTCATTGAAGTGTCTCGAGATGTGATCTAGGATGGCTTCCAGCGAGGAATTGGGTAGAGTCTCTATCATCCGCAGACTGTGAAGAGAATCAAAGAAATAAAATTTGGAGACAACAGGAATTTGCTTTACTTTGGTGAGACACATTTGGAAGAAATTTGAAAGTACAAAAGTTTTGAAGTTTAGATCAATTCTTTGTTAATTTTCAGTTTTGGCCACTGACTCAGCACAAAAGAAAGAACTGTGTTAGGAAAAGAAGGGAACCACATACAAATTTTAAAACCATCTCAAGCTTGTTGAAGCCAATATTACTGTATATACACACAAATACACCCATGCACATGCACACATATCTCAGAATATCAATAATATCATTAAAAACTCATTTCTGAAGTGAGATTATGAGATACTGGCTTACGGCAAATCTATGGAAAACTGTGGTGGCAGTAGTTGCAAATCCATCTCAGGTCTCTTCTGAATTTCCTCTATTATGCATTTTTTCTAAATTGATACAATAAAAATAAGATTTAAGAGATGTTGCAAAATAGTTTTATAAAGAATAAATCAAGGTACTGCAATTCCTTCTGCAGAGTCTACTGTGTCACATATTTTTGATATTCTTGTATCTGCCATAATCTACACCAGTTACTCTTAGGTTTGGATCTGAATTATACCTCCTGAGTAAAAATGAATGTTTTGAGTAGAAGCCAACTATCACTGTTAATGAAATAAAGAGCAACCTTTCAATGAGGAGGCTACTGACTTACAAATGTCTATCTGTTTATATTTTACAATTTTGGGAAAATCTATCACATTATGTTGATCAAATCACCTCTGTATACCCTCCCTCTCTCTATTTCTTTTCTTTTAAAGAAGGTGGTCTTCAAGGAAGTGCCCTCTGTAGAATCTCCTGACTTGGTTAAGAGGTTCTCACAGGCTAAGAGGACTATTTAAAAGTGGTTGTGGCAGAAAAGCTTGAGCATGGGAGGATTTTGGAATTACTACAGAGAAAGACTATTGGATGGCCTCAAGGCTGTTCTTGCAAACTTTTCAACACCTCAGAAAGGGAATTGTCCAACTGTTTTAAAGCAGGAATGGAGAAGTCCTAACCTCTTCTGGGTAAACTGACTATGCTGAAAGGAACAATTTAAGGAGCTTCTCAATCCAGTGGATATGTCCTACTATCAGAAGACATAATTGGATACAACCTGGCTAATGGGGTGGGTGAGATCCAATCAGAGTGCTTGAAAGCTCTGGGCATTATTAGGAGAGCGTGGTTAAAAAGTCTATTCAATGTCTCATGGAAGGCAAGTAAAGTATCCTTGGAATGGCAGACTGCTATGGTGGTGCCCATATTTAAGAAAGGGTGATTTTCAACTTCAGAGGGATCACAATACTCAGCCTTCCAGGTATGGCGTAAGCAAAGGTGCTAGAGGGGAGACTCCATCCAATGGTTGATGTAAGATACAGATGGAACACCATGGTTTTGTCCTGGCTGTGGAACATTGGACTAGCTCTTCTCCCTGTTGCAGTTGCTGGAGGGTGCATAGAAGTATGCTAACCCAATCTACATGTGTTCTGTAGATTTGGAAAAAATATCTAATGTTTCATTTGGTATGTGTTGTGGAAGGTGCTGCAGGAATATGGGGTAACAGCGCTGTTCTTGTGTGCTATTTCTTCCCTATATGAACACAGTGAAAGCTGTGTCCTAATAGTAGAGTTAAGTCTAATTCACTCACGTCAAGAGTGTATCTTGTTACTGTTCTTGTTTGTGTCTTTTGTGGAAAGGAAATCAAGGTGTAGCCGATGGTGTGAGTGTGTCCAGTTGGGGTGGCTAGGGGTTGTATCCCTGTTTTATGTAGATGATGTTATGTTCTTTGCCTCATCTGACTATGACCTTCAACATGCACTCAAGCAATCTGCTGCTGAATATGAAGAGACAGGAATGGGGATCAGCACTTTCAAGTATGAGGTCAAGGTTGTCTCTTCAAAAAGAGTCGATTGCTCTCTCTTGGTGAGGGAGAGAACAACTGCCCTTAGTGGAAAAGTTCAGGTATCTCAGGATCCTATTAATGAATGATGGAATGAAGGAACATTAGATTGACACGTGGATCAGAGCAGTGAGATATGTTCCATGGGTACTGTACGGGTCCACTGTGGTGAAGTGGGAGTTGAGTCCAGAGAGAAAACTCTTGGTTTATTTGTTGATTTTATCACTGTCCTCACCTATGGTCATTAGCTTTGGGAAATGACAGAAAGAATGAGATCGCGAGTACAAGCACAAGAAATTAGTTTTTTTTGGGGGGGCCACCAGACTGACACTCCATCATAGTGTGAGAAGCTCAGCAATTTGGGAGTGCCTCAGAATAGAGTCACTGCCTCTCCAGTTTGAGAGGAGCCATTTTAGGTGGTTTGGGCATGCTGTAAGAATGCCATCCAGATGGCTCCCCCAGTGCTTCTGGCATGGCACACTGGATGAAAACCCTACATCAGACCAATTAAAATATTAGCATTAACTGAACTAATGCTGATTTAGTAATAAAATGACTTATGAACTAAAGTGATCATTTTCAAAAGAGTAGATTTTAAACATACAGATAATTCAGGGCCTTCTCACCAGACTTGGATGGATCCCCAAAGGTATTTGGGTTATGAAGATGAGCAGTTCACCAAAGTCAGAATGATTGGCCCAGTGCCGTACCCAGTTACAGGTGATTCCTCTAGCAATGCTTCCCAAACTCCTAGAAACAGGTGAAAATAAGGCACATAATGTATAGCGTGTCATCAATTAATTTACTTCGAACCACCTCTGATTGTGCATGCAGGCACTACAATTGTAATTGTTAATTACCAATCAGTTATTCAATTCATTAATTAATTACATAGTGCAACTGAACAGTTTCATCTATATTTCCATACATTTTGGAGCCAACTTGTTCTATTACAGGGAGCTGAAATTTCTCATAGCAATGGAAGGCAAAGGACAATATCCAATCCTTAACTGAATGTCAACCACCTATTAGCGTGAGGTGGGAGGAATCTGGAGAACTTGATCAAAAAAGTAAGGAATGTGCAATCTCCACATTGGCAATAACCAGGCTAGAGTATCAAACCCTGGTTTCTAGAGCTGTGAAAATCCAGACGCTAACCACTGCTTCACTGTGCCATTTTGAACAATTAAATTTATGCAAAATTATCAGTGGCTTTTACTAAAAAACCGTACGCTCTCTGGAACAGTTAGATGTACTCATGAGTTTCCTAAATTTGATTTCAGCTATGTTTAAAACAGATCTGCTTGAGTTGAACTTTTAGATAGGCATTAATAATTTGAAAATACAAAGCAGTGGGTCAACCATTTTTTTTTGTGCTACAGATACAGTGACAAAAGACTATGCCATTGACTGGAGTTTTTGTTTTCCTCTCCTCCATTGCCTCTTCTTTGTCTTTTGGTTGCTCTCTACTCTCGCTACAGATCACAAGGTCATTTGCAAACATCATAGTCTATGGGGACTCCTGTCTAATCTCATCTGTCAACCTGTCCATCACCACTGCAAATAAGAAAGGGCAGTTGATCCCTGATGTAATCCTACCTCCACGTTGAATGCATCCATCACTCCTACCGCAGAACTCACCACTGTCACACTTCTCTCGTACATGTCTTGTACCACTCTTACATACTTTGTAACGGCCGACCCCTTTACCCAGACCGGCGGCTACACAACCAAGACTATTGACTTGGCTAACCTGAGGATTCTCCAGATAATTTTTCCCCCAGCGATGAAGTAACAGGCAGTGTAAATCAGAGATGTAAAATCAAGTGCAGATATATTAAGAGTGAAACGAATATATATACAGGGACAGACAAATACTCAATATTATATATACAGTATGTATACAATCCTCCACTATCCCAAAGACACAAGTGAAAAATTCTATATATATATATATCTTATTTACCCCGAGCACACGAATATACAACAAAACCCTCCCTTGCCCCTAAACAATAAATGAATACACATGGAACACAAAACACAAACACAGATCAAAACAAATTGGAGTGGATGCAGTATATGAGCCCAGAGTTATTAAAGTCCTGAATTAAACAAATACTGGATGAAATGATATTTTGCTCCTTCCTGAAAAAATACAAAACGATCTCACTATGTGAGTTCTCGGCAATGGCAATATGCAAGTTTTTGAGGCAGCTCAGGCCCCTTTTTCAGGGAAGTTGTAACTTGCATATTGCAATCTGTTCAGTTAGCCAATGAAAGGTGTCATTTTGCTTGAATTCTCATTGTGTTTATATATGTAAATAATGTATAATTTAATTCTTTTCTGATGTTGTCTTAACTGGATAATTGTGCAAGTGCTCTGAACCAGTTCTAAACAAAGAGTACTTTGAAAAAATAAATTGAATTTAATTGAACCATTGTTATAGAGTGATACCAGACAGAATCTGTACAAAATGCGGTGAGGCCATTCAGTCAAGACTAAGCATGTCATTTCATGAGTGACGTAGCCTCTTTAGCTTTCAACAAGAAAAAGTGTTATTATATCTAAAAGATACATTTAAATAGAAAAACTTTGACATAAATGCAGCAGGAAAATTATAGCTAGTGCCCACTGAGTACTGACACAATCTTTCATGTGACACGTTTTGAAGTAGTCACTAACGCAGAGCCTGATGTTGCACTTCGGACTGTAAAAGTGTTTTTCTTTGTAATATTTTTTACGCAGTTTTCCTATAATATTTTTTTCTGTTGCTTCTACATGAGAGGGCAGAATGCCATTGCCTAATCCACATGATCAACACGCCTCTTATGTTATTGTAGACTACTACAGCAAAAGACTTTTGTATTTCCCCTAACACAAACATTGACAGTTGCTGCAGTATGAACAGTGCTTAAGAGGTTAACATCTTTCTTATTTTTCCTCTTAATCACAATCATTTTACCTTTTGATGCTGATGCTTTATGAAACTGAATTTACGTATCATGGTGGTGTGCTCTTATAGTGCTGCATGCATTAGTTTCACTATCTGTGTCATGACTATCGTTGATTCCACTAATGGTTCACTTTCAGTTTGTTCTAAAACTGCCCCCACATTTTTCCTTTCCATTGTGTGTTTTATTTGAAGGCTCCGTCCCACTCATATATTCAGTATATAGATGAATTACAGTAGGGTAGCACAATGCATAGAAATGTTCTTTTTTTTTTTTTGCATTATGATATTATTTCACCCAATAAATTGTCAATAACTATTGGACTAGGTGCTATCCCTGTGAGGCACACATGCTTAACCATAATGATATCAATTCAAGCCCGAGATGCTCAAGGTTGACACCAAGGAGGTGAAAGAATTAAAACACTGGTTGTCAGTTAAAGTGAACCTTTGATTATACTGTGTGATAATTGTGTCATTTTACTCATCAGTTCTATGAAGATTAATGGTACAGAGGCAAGTGCTTTCTACTTGCATGTACATGTTGTGTCAAATACTCCAATTCATGAAGACATCACAAGTTAAGTGTTTCATTCCCAACAACCATGCAGTTAACATCGAAATTATAATAATCTGGAACATCAAAGGTTGATAAAGAGCTGAGTTGAAGAGATAAAAAACTGCAGTTTTGGGTGTCATCTCAATGATCATATGTGTAGATGTTTCAGTTTCGTTTTCAAATTGAAAACATTTTCAGTACTTACATAAACACTTCCTTGGTTATATTGCTAGTTTGTAGGATCTTCTTGAAAAGGTACTGTGCCTGGAAATAAGGAACAAAGGAGGAGTCAGGGGTTAGTCCATAATGGAAGACATAGTACTGCAATAGTGTGATTAGAGTGAAGTTATGTTGAGTTCTCCACCACTACAATACAGTGACCGACATGCAAAATGGAGGAAATGACATGTCATGGTGACAATACAACAATAGAAAACAAGGACATGTGGCTTTTCTGACTTGTTGGTTGAAGAGGGATTAGCATTCCGTTCTTAACTAGAAAACACTCTAGAGAAGTTTGTGGCTTTTAACTTGTTTTAGTCAAGAGATTACATTTAACTAGAATTATTTTTGTTGCTGTACCTGATGAGTTGACCAGGGCTGAAATTTATAAACAGCAATATTTTTGAAGATTGCAGCTCCATCATCTGTTAGCTCCTTCAAAGGAACAAATGGCAGCAGGCAGTCAATGTGAGGGCTTAGTTTTTCTGAACCATTCCTCAAGATCTGGAATTGAGGATTGCACACATGTAACGCTGTAACCACATAATAAACATCACAAAGACACATACGCCATCTGTCTATTGCTGCATTCATGTGTTATTGGAGTTCTCGGAGCTCCAAGCTCGGACATTTCATTTTCTCACTTCTGTATGCTCACATGAATTTCTGATAGGATAATTTGGAGAAATGTAAGGTCGCTGTTGATTTGTTACTTGGTCTGTAAAAAAGCAATGAAAGATAAACTGAATGATTTCTGTGAAAACAAAGAAGAAACTAAACTTTGGACCAAGTGCAATTTGACCACAAACATGGAATTTCAGGGTGATCAGGTAATATTTTTTATTTTATACAACTGAGTAAGGTGAATGGTCAGGGTTAACATCAAATATTGGAAAATTCATGGAGCTTTGAATTGCCTGACTCAGAGCTCTGAGTTTACAGAGCATTCGTGTGGAATTTCCAACTTAGAAACTCATATACAGTATACCATCTGACCGATAACACATGAATGCCGCATAAGGTATTGTGTTTCAATGTTTTTGGAATTCTAATGGAAAACCAATAGCAAACCAAGGTGCCACATTTCTTTGAAAACTCATTTTCCTATACCTATCATACTCTGTTGTGGTGTTTTTCACTCTCCTTCCTGAGTGTACCTTGAAGTAAGTTTTGCTTTATATTAAGCTCTTTCTAGAATCATCAGGTTGAATCTGAATACTAAGGTACTGTGGATTTGAACAATCTTGTAATATAATCTTTATTTTGGTGTGTTCTTTAAAGCAGATTTTAATGGTATTAACCTTGAAAGATGCTATCACAAAAGCCTGACTGAGTGAGTGAAAGAAATATAATATATATGGTCATTGTATTTTCTTTCCCAAATCAAGAACTTTTTTTCTCTACATTCATTTCACATATTTTGTTTCCTCAGGACTTTAGTTTAACACTGTAAGAAACAGCATTGCTTTATGTCTGTAAATTACATTCTAATTAATGATAATATCTGAACTATTATGCAGGTAGATGTGAATGCAGTTTTTGACACAACAGACCACATTATTCAAATATTGATTTTCTGGGATCTTGAGTTTTGTTAAATGTTAGCCAAAACTTATAAACCTCTCTAAAAGTGCCCATGAAAAGTCTGTAAATACTGGGCTATTCAAAATGAAAGAGCAGATTTCAAAAATTTATTTCAAACAAGCTGTATAAGACAGAAACACATTCCGCACATCACTGGATAGAGGAAAGTTCAAAGTTTGGTCCTATGGTCCTTGAGGTTGCACGCACTCAACATGAGCACCATGTGTAGCGAGACAAACATCAAAACAGTAGACCATTTCTTGCCACACACAAGTCAACTGGTCCCTAGTTACTGAATTTTCATTTGACGTGTGTGGATGACCAGTGCTTTTACGTTTGCATATGACACCTTCTTCTATGAATTTTTTAGGCCACTCATAAATTTGCTTATGACAATGCGGCTGTTTGTTGAAACGTCAACAGAATTCACGTTGCACTTGAACAATGGACTCGCACTTTGCAAACTGCAGCACGCAAAATGATTTCTCTTGTGGTGTTGTCGCCATTTTACTATAAACGAGAAACAGTGCTTGGTGACATTCACTGGTACTTTTAGGTGGGCTTTTAAACTTTGAACTTTCCTCTATCCAGTGATGTGCGGAATGGTTTTCTGTCTTATACAGTTTCTGAAATCTGGTCTTTCATTTTGAATAGCCCAGTATTATGTGACTATGTACTTTTCTATTAAGGTATGGTATTTGGGAGCCAGTGTCACTGAAGAGTGCTATGTAACAACAAAAACTGAGTTAAAAGCAAGACTGTTGTTGCTACCTGAAGTGTTTCTAATAGCATTGCTCTTTGTGCCAGTCCAAGCTCAGGAAGCAGTGACTTCCAGCACTGGCAAGAGGAATTTGAAGTCCAGGGAGGTTGGAGAATTTTCAGGAAAGCAGGGCCTAATCCAAACCGAAGGGGCCACAGTTGACAAGGGTGTGGTATGCTGATCTGTAGAAAGAATAGAGTAAAATAATAAGAAAGAAAGAAAGAAAGAAAGAAAGAAAGAAAGAAAGAAAGAAAGAAAGAAAGAAAGAAAGAAAGAAAGAAAGAAAGAAAGAAAGAAAGAAAGAAAGAAAGACTTACATCTGTACTTTGCATGATTTTTTTCAATATCAGGAAAGCCTGAAAAAAAAGGTAGATTTGTCACACTTGTACTATACAATAAAGAGGAGATGTCCAGCATATTTACGAAGTTGACTGAGATTCTGAACTAATTGGAAACAATAATTCAAGAAATACATTTTTTTCATTGTTCTCAATGAGTTCTGTGTCATCAGTGATTACGGAGGAAAGGTGCTAAAAGCCGCTGGGCTGTTGACTCATAACATATCTTGCGTTTGTTAAATAAGGTTACTTTCCTTTCTTAAGAGGTTCCTGCATTTCCACAATCTACCTGTGCTGGAGAGAAGTCTGTGAGGCCAGGCTTGGCGAGTATATCAGTGATGTGAGTCATAGGTACATGGTTCAGGAAGGAGATTCCTAGCTGAGGTAGGATCCCACGCAGTGACGCCAACTGAGAGGAAGTCAGTTCACTGGCATTGACTGACTTGACAGCTTGAAGCAGAGAATGAGCCCGCTGTGAGAATAAAATAAACATACATAACAAGAGCATGCAGACATTTTCATTCCAGCAGTAATCCTCATGGACAGCATATGATAGAAATAATTTAAGCTGAGCTAAAAAAGCTCAATCAAGTTGTCTTTGGCCTTCATGGCTGCTCAAGCGCATATAGTTATAAACTTTCCAGGATTGCACTATCTCACTACCAAACTTCCTGAGTATGCATATTGAGTACACAAGTAGTTATAAAGACACAAACAGTGATGAATATGCGCTGAAATAACTAAAGACTTGTAGAGAAACACACAAGAACACAGGCCTATATACTATTGAAATAAATTAGATATATTGCTCACCCTACTGGTTGGGCTAATGAGCCCCTGAGACACACACCACAGCAGACGCTTCAGAAACGGCTGGAATCTCAGGAGGGCTTGCAGGTTTTCTGGATTCATATAGCACAATAAGATCCCAAGTCTGAGTAAGAAAGTACAAAATAAATACATCTTCACTCTATTCATACATCCACAGCTGAGTAGCCATTGTGAGGCTGTGTTACTGTTATTTCTTTAAAGCATGATAAAAGAAAATTTAATATCAGAATGGAAATAATGGATTGAGATACTTTACTGAAAAACACAACAAATGCTGATTCACATTACTTTAAGAAAAAAAATTCTTAAAGGAATACTGCACACAAAAATAATTTTTTTTTAAAATATTTCATGATGTTTGAAGTTGTGACAGAGAAAACGTTTTAATCTCATGTTTTAATGGAGAAATTAAATAATGAATACTCCAACTCAACGTGGTTGATAGGTGACCAGCACTGTGCATAGCCAAATAATGTGAAAAAAGTCCATGGGAACAAGAGAAAAAAAAAATTGGAAGTAACTTGTGTTGCATAATCCACATGTCCGATATCCATTTTTATGGTCAAAATGTGGAAATTATTTGTATCATTTGGTAAAATGTTATTCATAGTCGCTTCTTGAAAATGCCACATTTAACTTAAACAAGGAAGATGTCATTCCCACAATGCTGTTCATTTGAATTAAAGAAAGGTATCTTCACCAGTAAATAAGGGGGACAGGCAGATCTAAAGTCATTTTAAAAAATCGGAAGTGGTCTCCCCTCGACTTTCTTGTATACTCAGATATGGGGATTGATATTTGAGGAGTAAACTGCAAGACAATGGTTATATTTTTATATTATGTACACTAGGGGGCCCCCTGCTTGCTTTGCTCACCCCCCCTAATTTGTGCCAGCCAATTTGCATCTCTGCCACTCATGCTGTGAAGGGTGGGGTGGGGGGGGGGGTTAGCTGAACGCACGGTAAAGAGTTGCGGTCGGATCAGCTGCTGTCTTGCTGCTGCTGTTGTGCTGCATGTTCTGCTTGTCATGCTGCGTGTCAATCATTTAAAAGCCTGTGCACCAGCTGTCCTTTTGTCTCTCTGCCTTGTCTCGTGGGATGTTAAAGTGTCTCCGAAAAAATCACGTATCGTCTCCATCCCAGTCTTCCAAGATTTTTTTTTATAATACAGAGATTAAAGAACCATCCATCCATCCATCCATTTTCCAACCCGCTGAATCCGAACACAGGGTCACAGGGGTCCGCTGGAGCCAATCCCAGCCAACACAGGGCACAAGGCAGGGAACCAATCCCGGGCAGGGTGCCAACCCACCGCAGGACACACACAAACACACCCACACACCAAGCACACACTAGGGCCAATTTAGTATCACCAATCCACCTAACCTGCATGTCTTTGGACTGTGGGAGGAAACCGGAGCGCCCGGAGGAAACCCACGCAGACACGGGGAGAACATGCAAACTCCACGCAGGGTGGACCCGGGAAGCGAACCCGGGTCTCCTAACTGCGAGGCAGCAGCGCTACCACTGCGCCACCGTGCCGCCAGATTAAAGAACCATCAACAACAAATCAAATCAAACTAATCATTTATTGATATAATAATATAATAAACAATTATTATAAAAATAAAGTTGGTTAAATTGGACTCTGTAGCTGCATGAATAAAAGGTAAATTACCACTTCCAGTTAGCAGAAATAGCCCAAAAGTTCATAGAAATCTACCTAATTTGTACCTAACACTTGTATACAGAATCTTCTTGACCTAAGTGAAAACATACTCAAGTTATAGTGTTTACACACACACACACAGACATAATTCCAAAAATGATATTTTTGGATTTAGGAAGGTCAAAATCTTGAAATGGTATTTTTGAAGGATTCCAATACTTTCCCTATACTTCATATACAAGAAAGTCAGGGTGGTCTAAAATATCGAGATTCATCAAAATCTCGACATCAAATTTTTTCGACAATTTCAATACTTCCCTATATTTTGCATACAAAAAAAAAAAAAATATATATCATTTTTGGGTGAAGTATTCCTTTAACATAGAGATTTGAGCAGAAAGCACAATACAGAGGTGTCGAACTTCAAAAACAGATTTGCTTTTCAAATGGTTTTTTGAAAAAATGTGAAGTTCTAAAATTTGGTGAAGATAAGGGTGAGTATGAGCTCCTCTGAAACAGTGGTTTGTGAACTGTTTAAGAATATCTGTTATGATTTAAATGATCAGTTTTCAAAGTTAAATTTTAAAACAACAATATAAAGTGACATTTTGTCAAAAATTTTTACTGCAGGTGATATTTCCATTTCAGTTACACCATGCATGCACTGGCTCGCTAGATGATGGCAGCCATACAATAAACTGAAAAGCACTTTTTTATAATTTTCAGATGAAAAGAAAAGATTCTTACAAGTCAAACCAGACTTCAGCACCCCCTGACAAATAAATAAATAAGTTTGATTTGGTCTTAAGTTGAAGGGGTGGGCTTGTGTGTGTGCAAGAGTTGACAACCGAAACAGAAATACAGTACATACAAAGCAGACCAAAGGAAAGACAGAATGCAAATGGAAGAGTGGCTCATCTTTCTAATATTTCACCCTTGTGATACCATGACAAAAATGGAGAAAGGAAAATAAAAGGGTTGAGATGATGGCTGAGTTCTTCTTACCTGGAAAGATTTTACACAGACACTGGCTATGTTAGGCACCATGTTATTGGCTGTCAGAATGCGGAAAGCTTGCAATTCTTTGGAATGAAGAGTCATTTCATTTGTCATTCCCTAGTAATGTAGTCTGAAGTCCTTAAGGCAACGGAAGCCAGCAACTGCAGTCGCTAACTTTGATATCCTCTGAGACTGGGAGCCATGTAATGTGCTGTAAACTTTACTTTGGTTTTGCAAAACTACCTACATGGAATGATCTGTCCAGTGCTTTTAGGGTTACACCAGTGAATTCAGTCTCCAGACCATATTATAGCCTGCTTAGTCTGCCTGGAAGAATATGTTTATAGGCCACAATAGCTCAGTAGGGGAACATGCTGAGGCCACTCTGGCCAGCTCTAGGCATAGACCAAGTAGGCGCTAAATGTCGTTCCATTTAGGATTACGAGGGTGCTGATCTCTAAGGGAGATCCCCCTCCCCCCCCCACACACACACCTTACTCCCTCCACTCCTTGATGTCTACTCTGATTGTGACCATGAGAGCATTAATCACCAATGAGGCAGCCAAACCAGTTGCACTTCAGAATAGGTCATCCACCTGAAGCTAAGGATGTTTGGGTCCGGCCAGTACTTGGATGGGAGACCATCTAGGAAAAGTTTGGATTGCTGCTGGAAGAGGCGTTGGCAAGGCCAGCAGGAGGCACACACACTGATCTCTGAATGTTGATCCCAATACCCCAGTGCAGAGATTGGGACATTGTGTTGTAACAATGATATAAAATCACGGCCCTGACTCTCTATGGTCAAAAAAGATTCCTGGGCATCTATCATAATGAGTAAGGTGTATTCCGATGTCCAGGCTAAACTGCCTACCAAGGCCTAATCATCCCTTTATCCATCAATCCATCCATTTTCCAACCCGCTGAATCCGAACACAGGGTCACAAGGGTCTGATGGAGCCAATCCCAGCCAACACAGGGCGCAAGGCAGGAACCAATCCTGGGCAGGGTGTCAACCCACCGCAGGACCATCCCTTTATCATCCACTAATAAAATGTGTGGTGAGTGTGCTGGCACAAAAATGGCTGCCATTGCATCATCCAGGTGGATGCTACACATTAGTGGCGGTTGAGGTGGCTCTCCACTCACTATGAAAAACGCTTTCAGCAGTGAGAAAAGTGCTATAGGAATATAAAGAACTATCATTATTATCACTATTACCTCCACTCCTCCTTCATCAATTTCAGTTATGGATTCAAAGGAGGGATTCAAATTTGGATGCTCCTTTTTGGATGCTTGCAGCCGAGTATGCCAAGGGGCATAATGTACCCTTAAGCCGGCCCTGCCTACTGGCAATTGTTAAGAGCTAGCACTGAGGAAACAACGGAAGATGCATAACTCATTGCTATCAATCAAAAATGGCCTTAAGTGTCATTTGCTTTCCAAAAACAACATGCATTTAGCTAAGTAGCAGATCAGTGCAGAAACAACTTTTCACAGAAAATGCTAAAAGAAAAAAAAACATAGGGACCATGACAGTGTATCACCTACCGAGGCAACTGAGGTCATGAAAATGAAGCATATAGGACTGCTTCCAATGGAAGAACTTGAAAGTAATACTAGTTTACTTCTGGGAATGGTAGTTTATTTCAGATTTGCCTTACACTTTGACAGCTTGCTTTTTTTTCATTGTGCTCCCAACACTCAATCAGCCCCCTGACCCCCCAAACCCCTCCTCACCCCACAATGCAACATCACAGCACACCCCTACTGATGACAATAAGCACTTTTACCTCTGAGCAGTTTCAGCTGTTATATTCTGCTTTTTTCCAAATATGGTACGCAACACGTGGCGTCCTCTTGTTGTGTCCAAACTGCTGTTTCCCAGTGTTTCCACCAAGGGAATGAGCTGTTTACAGAGGAATACAAAGGTCACAATGACTTCTCTACTCAAAATCCAAATGTACACTCAAGAACAAATAATTATTTTTTATTCCAGGGATCAATGAACTGTGTGGCAATTGGTTGAGAACACACTGTTCAGCCCCAATAGCTCATCAATTCTATATTTGCCTAACTTTTGCAAATCATTACCCAATTAAATTTTAAAGATCCCAAAAGTGGTACTTCCAGCACATTACTGCACAGACATAGAATTACTAGACGCCTCTTGACCAGCAACATCGTACGTCAACGCCGCCGCCATATTGTGAGTGGTACTGCTATGGAGTGAGGTAATGGATAAAGATGCATTTGCTGCTTGGGATTGTACAAACCTCTGTACGGTCCAAACCAGATCACAGGGATTACATTTCATAGGTAAAGCTGAACAATTGTTTTGGTAATATTTGACCATTAGAAAATCCTGTTTTATAATCTTAACTTTAGCTATGCCAGGCTAAGCTAGCAAAGCTATGCATTTATGTGCTCAAGTGAGTCTCCAAACAACATTTTGGCTAAACGTATTTAGTCACTAACTATATAGGTTGTTGTTAGCTGTTAACATTTCTCAAACTTTGAAGGTTTCCCAAAGAAATCCACCTCAGGAAGCAGTGGGAGCTAGCCCTTAGAGGGGATTTTGAGAAAGCTATCCTGTGATGTGTGCCATGCTAGTTTGGTGACAGATGCTGTACCGGCATCATATGATCAAAGCTACCACTTCTTCACATTAAAAAACAAAGGAGGTTTGATGATTCCTTCTGAGGGTACAGTCAAGGTGGTCAAAGTAGCTGAGTGTGTTATCCGACAGTCGACATTATGACAAGCTGTCAGGGTATCTTTGATCAATCAGTTTGTTTGGGCTGAGATTGGTTCAGATGATGTGTTTTTTCTCAAGGAGCACATTGAGGAAACACAGTTTGAAATTGACAAGCATCATTTTATGCTCATGTCTTTAGTTGTGTCTGTATTCCATAAACTAAGGCTGCACCATATTGCCAGAGTGAATACTCTCAAATTACAGAGTGGCAACACACGGTAAAAGCTATGTAAGACAGTTCTGTTTCATGGATTTTAAATCCTATCCTGTATATATTTAAGTAACCACATTGTGTGTGTGTGTGTGTGCGTGTGCGTGTGTGTGAGAGAGACAGAGAGGAATGAGTGAAATGTTTTCAGAAATTATTAAGCCAATTTATATACAATAGAATTGTTTATTTTTGTCATTGAGTGTATCATTTTACTGTTAAAAGAAAGACAAACAAAGATAACTGGCAGTAACAGTGCAAAATTCACAATTGGTATGCCAGTTTGAAAAGATAAGTTTTGAGGGCAGTTTTAAAATGTGTTATTGAATCGAGCTGATATATGAGAGGGAAGAGAATTCCAGAGTTGAGGAGCACTAGAGGACGCTCTAGCTCCCATAAAACTGAGTTTGATGTGCAGTACAGAAAGTCGAGCTGCAGATGAGGATCTGAGTGAGTGAGAGGGAGTGTAAGTCTGTAGGAGATCAGTGAGGTTGTGGAGAGCTTTAAATGTTAAGAGCAGTATTTTGTGTTGTATTCTGTAGTTGACAGGGAGCCAGTGAAGTTGAGAGAGAATCGGTGTAATATGTTCAGTGGATTTAGAACAGCAGGTTGTTATCCTGGCAGCAGAATTTTGAAGAAGTTGTAAGCGATGGATAAGTTTTTGTGGGATGCCAGATAGAATAGCATTACAGTAATCTATACGTGAGGTGACTAGGGCATTAACCAATACTTAAGTACTGTGTTGCATAAGAGCAGGACAAAGTCTAGAAATGTTTTGGAGATGGAAGAAGGCAGTCCAAGAAATGTTACTTATATGGGAGGAATTATTTAACAATAATAATAATATTAATTATTATTTAATAATTGTCATTATTAGTGTATAAATGGATATAAATAATTGCAATTAAACAATTCGCCAAAATCTGTTGTATGTAAACGATACTGTTTTAAACGTTATTGTTTTTTCATCAGAAAACCCGGTTTCCATGTCTACCTGTATTAGTTTAAATGGCACTTTTACCACTCGCAATATGGCGTACGCGCTGACGTATCGTGTCGACTGGGCAACACAGTGAATGCGGCGTCTATCTATATATGTCTATGCATTACTGTGCACTGGAACTCATCCTTCATGTCTATTGTTCTCATTGCGAAGAAAACCTTTTGAATACTTGTATAAAATATACATCTTATATATGTCCTTCTGTGTTTTTGATGATGAACTTCTATTAAACTAACAGCTATAACACTGGTCAACAAACATTTTGCTACTGGGATTCTTTCACCTGTACTTTAACAAATTTCACTTGCTGACTCCAAATCTGAAAACCGTTTTCGTCCAGCATGTCCTATTTTTTAGCTATGATGTTCCAGGTCTTGGACAACTAGGGTGATTGGACAGTAAAGGTGATGCATTTCAACATTTAAGAAATAAGTTTGGTCTTGAGAAAAGTGAAGCCAAAATTAAGAAAGGTGTTTTTGTTGGCCCTGAAACCCGTGAACTGATGCTTGATGATGAGTTCAAAAGGAAACTGAAGACAACTGAATCAGCACCCTCATTCGTGCAGGTTGTCCAGAATTTTCTTGGCAGTCACAGAGTAGAGAATATTACTGAGCTTATGGAGACTATGCTGAAAGTACCCATAAATATTAGCTTATGGGAACCAGAATGTCACTGAAGACGCATTTTTTACATTCTCATCTCGACTTTTTTTCCACCAAATCTAAGCGATGTCAGAGATGAGCATGGGGAAAGATTTCATCAAGATACAAAGGTGATGGAAAACCGATATCAGGGAAAATTGATAGGTAACTACTGTTGGTTCATGTAAAGAGAGATAGATGTGCAGTACAAGCGCAAGCAATTGCCTCAGACAATTTTGAGCACACAGACCTCGCTTTTATATTGAGGTAAATTGACATAAACATGTTTTAAAGTGTCTCTGGTATCGTCTTCTGGTTTGTTTTCAGAATACAGTCCTCGGGTTACAACGTCTCGACATACAACATTTCGAGTTTATAACACTCACTCCCATAAAAACTTAAAAAAATTGAGACACAAGTGTTTTGGCTTACGCCATTAGCGTCGTACTTACAGACTACGTGGGTGAACTAGTTTGGTTGTGCGCAGCGGAAGAATACACAGCAATGCGGCGTATGAGTGAGGAAGTTGGCGAACTAGTTTCATTGCGCGCAGGGGAAGTGTTCCATTTGTGTGGAAACATCTAAGCATGGAAGTCAGAGTCTTCAGATGGTAGTGCTTTGAAGTAGAGGAAAGCCATTACGATGGAAGTGAAATTAGACATTGTAAAGAGATCAGAAGGAATAAAGGTAAGGAATATGAATTTTTTTTACACTCATTTTTTGTCATTTTTTCTGTTACTACAGTACAGTATATTTATGTCCTTTTGCTTTTTCTGTGGCTTAGTTGTGTTTTTATGTTCTAGATTATGATTTTGCAAATGTGTTAGGATAGGTAAGTGACTTAGGCTAGGGTGTGTTGTGACTTACACTGAAATTCGGCTTACATCACTGTTGTAGGAACGGAACTGTGTCGTAAACCGAGGACCCCCTGTAAACACATTCAAACAATTTTGGTGGGACAGAGTTCAAACTCTAGATATTTTGTTAATGTATCATATTGATATTCAAAAGTGCCAAAACAGCAATGATGTGTATCTCAAAAATCTTATGTGCTAGCTTAATTCCAATTTCATATATGAAATCAGTGTAAAAAACTTAATAGAGAGATGGTCTGATGTTCCCAGTAGCAAACAAAAAATATTTTTTTGTAGACCATTGAAGTCATTATTAATTCTGTTCATAATTTTGAACATTTCAAAATGCTCCCCTTAACCTCTATTTGCTTAAAATAAAAAGAGTCTGGTCTTTCAATCTTTCCTCATACCTCACACCTGTAGTCCAGGAATAAGCCTAGTAACTCTTCTCCAGACCCTCTCTAGCAGTATAGAAACCAGGGGTGGGCTATTCCATTAAGAATGCATGTAAAGCCTTGATTGAGTAAGTCTAATTTTATAATCGTAGCTCAGTCAGTTTCACAAACAGTTTCTTGTTATCTTAAGATGGGCTTAGGCAATCCACGATTATTTGTGCACTCATAAGAAATGATCATCAAGGACAATAGCTCAAAAAGAGAGACAGAAGGGGGTAACATCTGTAGGCTGAGTTCCTAAAACTTCAAGTGTGAGGCTAATGGGATGCATTATGGGAAAACCTGAAAAAGTTTTGGGTTTTATTTCATCGTTGAAAAATAGATGAACAAATAACATACTGTATATGGCAGCTTCTGCCAATGGTGGGGTGGGGTGGGTGACTTTGAATGTTGCTATTGCTGAGGAGTTTGCCCTCATCTGAATTTCTGATGGCACAAAATGAATTTGCCATACAAGTCAATGTCATTTGAAAGAACTTACCTGTGGATTGATGCTATGGAATCATTTGTATGTCACAAATTCTTAATCCAGTACACTACGCTAGGCTTCATCTTTAACTTGGTATGGCTAAGAGATGATTCTTAGGTGCCTCAGTTAAGAACTTGCCCTAATCACATTTGGTGGAAGAAAAAAAAAACTGGCTGAAATAAGCTCGGATTGTTGATTTAAACGAGGCTTATATACAAAGCATACTTCATTGAATAACCCCCCCCCCCACCCCCCCACCAACCACACACAATATTCCACTAAAAGTCTTACTAATATATTGTACAGTTTATGAATAGGATCTATTAGTTTGTACATGTTATGCTACAATATGTAACCTATCATCATATTAAGATTTTCATAAGCCTCATGGTTAATGCTGGAGGTAATTGTCTTCTACGTGTTGTGGAGTTGCTTTTTCATTTCAGTTTCTTTCTTTACTGCTAATAATTAATATTACTATTAACATTGACCACAAGTGATTCAGATTCAGTCAGTCAATCAGTCAGTCATTGTCCAACCCTCCATATCCTAACACAGGGTCACAGGGGTCTGCTGGAGCCAATCCCAGCCAACACAGGGCACAAGGCAGGAATAAACCCCGGGCAGGGCGCCAGCCCACCGCAGGGCACACACACAAACACACACACACACCCACTCAGCACACACTAGGGACAATTTAGGATTGCTAATGCACCTAACCTGCATGTCTTTGGACTGTGGGAGGAAACCAGAGCACCCGGAGGAAACTCACGCAGACACAGGGAGAACATGCAGACTCCATGCAGGGAGGACCCAGGATGCGAACCCAGGCCTCCTTACTGCGAGGTAGCAGCGTTACCCACTGCGCCACCGTGCTGCCCCAGCTAAGATGTATGGACGATAATTCTAATTCTAATAATATTGAATTATTATGCTGTAATTACATAAGCACACACGGAAGATGATCACAGGTGAATGGGGCCAAAACAGAATCATTTCTGCACGCTCTCTGCAGGGCAAGAGAGACAAATCTTTCAAACTTTGATATCCTGGCAATGAGAAATATAAACAAGAGCACTATTAACACACACTCTTAGCTTACTTAGAACATCAACAGACTTGATAATTAAGATGGCAATGCTCAGCATGTGCTGTGCAAGTTCTGTCACAAGAACTTCTAATCAGCGATGCTCATGGTCTCAATGACTCAAGGCAAAATGAAAAAGCAATCCTTTCCCATTCACCATCTTCAAAAGAGGAGTTGACGTGTTTTACGAGACCTCTTGACCAAAACCAATAACTAATCAATTTCATGGTAAAACTGCAATATCTGTCATGGCAAATAAAAAAGGAAAAAAGACTTCAAGATGAACATATCTAGTTCAGGAAACAAAGAAAGAGAAAGATTATGTCTGTGCATATTACTTTTCTCTCTGTGCACAGAGTCATTAATAAACATATCTCCTGGACCTTTGCACCTTGTTTAAGTCTTTCCTTTCACCATTTGTCTTTAAACAGATCACATACCTGTTCTGCTGTCAGCTGCTGAAAGTGACAGAGTGGCAAATAAGGTAACAGCGGCTGAAGGGATCGCAGGAAGTAAGGTGGCCACAAAGGAACTTGTCCCAGTACATTGGACTGCAGCAGCCTCTTCACAAAAGCTCTCTTTTGTAGTGGTTTCATTTCAGAGCTGTGGTCCCTGATAGCTGTCAGGCTTAACCATCAGAGTGAATGTTAGCACATAATCACACCAACTTAACACTTGGCAAAAGAAAAATCTTCAAAAACGTCTCTTATTCTACAAATATTAACTGCTAAACTGATTTGCATAATAACCACTGACCAGTCAAATCAATCAGAAATGTATTTTCATAAATGTTTTCTTATATTAAAAACACGCAAATGGTCACTCACACACTATCATTGACCAAAAGGAGTGACGGAAAGCTCATAATGTCAGAAACTGACATGAAGGGGATAAACTGTGAGAGGTCAACAAAGAGGTCAGGGGTGACACGAGGAAACTTGTGAAGCAATGCTGAGGTCATCATCTCCATTGCCTGCTCATCCTGCTGAGACACCTATGAAGAAGAACACACAGAAACTGTACGTGAGTGAATCATCCACTTGTTAACTTTTGGAATCAGAGTGAATTTTTTTGCATTTGGACTTGGAAACTATGAGGCAGTAGAACTAACCACTGCAAACTCCACAGAGGCAGTGCACTCGAACCTCGTATCTGCCATGCCAGACTACAAACAAACTTTATTATGCAGTACCTCTCTGTAGCAAGCGCTATCCTGTAGTACTATAAAAGGCCAGAGTTACAATGCAACTGATCACATGTATTTTTTTTCATAATTGGAGCACAAGTAGATTAAATGTCATTCTTAAGCAAGGGAATGAAATGAGAACCTTAGTCCTAAGGTTCAGTACCATGGACACTAGAGCACACTGCCTTTACATACTAGTAGCCAAGTAAAGGGCTGAACCCCTTCTCCTAGAGACCGCAGGACAAACACATCGCCCTGAGATATAAAATAATTTGTCTTCTTCTGATACATAGCTTACCTGTAGCTGGTTCCATGTTTGATGCATGTGGGACAGAAATCGTTTCACTGCTTCATTTTCAGCAGACATCAGTAAAGACCGTAAGCTTTCCCTTGGCATTTGTAGATATTCCTAGGAAGGAAATTTTTTTAAATTATTGCACTCCCATATGTTCCCCCACTTTTGTCCATTTCTTACTTAATGTATCTTATATATAAACATCTAAGCATGGAAGTGTGTGTGTGTCTGTCTGTCTGGCCCTGATGTGCGAGGCTACAGCATGAAGCTCAAAGAAAGCCACTCTGTCACCAAAGTGAAGCCGCTAAGAAAAGAGAAACTCGCTTAGCCGCTAATACACAAATAAGGCGAGCATATCAGCAAAACGAAACCACTGAAGAGAGAGAAACTAGCTTAGCCGCTGATACACAACCGATGTGAATGATTGATTGATTGATTGATTGATTGAAGTACCAGAATCCAAAGTTTCTAGGGGCCCAGGCTCTTTACAGCACTGGCTTACACAGCTAATATTTTAAAAGTGACATATAGGCTTTTACTATTTAAGGGTGACTCTTAAAGGAAAGCTAGGTTTCAGCGTGTATCAAGTAATCTCTGGATTTTTCAATAGGTTTTCTGGTCTCAACTATACAGACTGCCATGTCATTTGTGACTTTGATCCCATCTTCATGTTTATATAATTATACTGTGTCGCACACATGCGAGTAGGAGGCAGCTAAAGGGCTCAAGTAATTGTAATACCACATCAGACCAGGGGGTGGCTTTTTTCACTTCCTTGCAGACCCTTTCTGGGAATTCCCGCCAAGATCCTGCACCTTTGATGGTGTCACTTCCAGTTCTGGCTTATTAGATGACGTCACATCTGGTTGGGATGACATCACTTCCGGTTCTGGGCCCTATGACGATGTCACTTCCGGTTCCAGATCCTAGGAGGATGTCACTTCCTATACAGACCTTTAAAGACGCCATCTTGCCTTTGCTTAATCAGTTCTGTTTTGGACTTAGTCTTGTAAACAACTCTCTTTAAAAATTAACTTTTTGCAGCCAGGACATATTATATGGGTGGCTGCCCCAAACCTTTATGATGTCTGGTGTCTATTTGTGTTACAGCTGTTATACAATTATTCTTCAATGTTCTTGCCATGTATTTAAAATGCTTAACTTACTTTTAGAACTCTTACAGATAGCACTTTAACTATAAAATGCAAATCCATGTGTAAACAATCTCCATGTATACTTTTCAAGACATTCAAGTTTGTTAATCAATCATTTTTCCCATCCTTTGTTCAGATATTAAGAGTAGGGAATCCATTCCTGGACGGGTTTATCCATTCCCGGGAATTCGGGAATCCCGCATGTCATTCCCGGGAATGACACAGTGCACGGACATCTCACATGTGAACGGTTTTAGAATGAGCGACACTTATTTTTAATAAAACTACTGCAATATGTTGATACCAATAAAAGACTAACCTTAACTACAAGTAGTTCATGCTGTCATATAAGTACATGTATCTAGTTAGTTGCGGTAATAAGAGCGTAGAAAGCACAACATGTCGAGCGTGCGGCCGTCCAGGTGAGAGCGCACCTTCGTGCAGAGTATGCCAGCCTCTGAGAAAGCACGTTCTACCTCCAGTGAAGTAGGCGGCACAGTTATCAGATACCAATACGATTGTTCTAAACAATGCCCGCGCTTGCCGTTGCTCTGAAACCGCCGTTTCAGCTTTTACTGATGCATCCAGTTTCTTGTCATCATTCTGTGATGGCAAGTTTCTTAGCACAGATAATGCGGATGCAACAGACTGACACATTGCAATTTCTAGTTGCTGTTCAAAGCTGTCAACAGCACAGACATCAATGAACTCTGCCCCGTCCTGGCATTCGTGCGCTGCAGAGTGCAGACTCCTCCCAGTCCACTGTGCTCAGTCAGCCGGGAGATTGACTGCTGCTGGTCTGTTGTTGACTGAATTAATCGGCAACACACTACACCGTGGGCCAAAAAACCGTGGCACTTAATTATTTTCAACTATAACTCTGTTATTTCTTGATCGATTTTGACACTTTTACACGCTATATATGCGAGCTTGGCCGTTCCCGTTTTCCCGGGAATTACAGCAGATTAATTCTTGGGAATGTGGGAATGAAAAATGTCTGGAAAGGGAGCCCAGGAATGGATTCCCTAACTAAGAACAACCCACTTTTTTACCTCACAGAAATACCTCTCAATGGCCTGCTTACAAATAAGTTGATGTTAAATACTGGATTCTGTGAGGACCTGTCAAGAAGCAGTATGTTGAGAAATTGAAAAACCTTTGTTGCTGTCGACACATAAGTATTATTCTGTTGCATGATTAATGGAATTTACAGATCTCTGGGACATTCTAATGAGATCGTTAGAGAAGGAATTGTGCATTTTTGTATGTGCCAAGAGTATATTTTCTCATGGCAAAAAGAAAAAGTACCTTCTGTGGTAAGTTAAATGATCTCTTACCTGAAAGAGGAATCTGAGAGAGGATGAATTGTCTTCTTTTTGAATAAGGTCCCAGAGGACAGGCTGTAAGGAGACATTGAAAAGTAAATAGGAGCACCTCTCCTGGCTCCCTCCCCACATAGCTGTGCGGGGTTTAGCATAATTAAAAGAGAAATGACATCAGGAGGGGCATTTCATTCTCTAAAAACAAACAAAAAAAATCTCAAACAAAACAAAATCCAGTGGTAAATCAGTGAAACTGGTTGTTTAGTCCACTAGCCATTTGTAGATATATTCATGAACTAAAAAAAAAAATGCAGAAGCATTGAACTTTACACAAAGCATTCACAGAATATTATCACTGCTGTAATTACTTGGGAATGCTATACTCAAACATATAACAATAGTCATGTAATTACACAATGCCCAGCTGTTCCAGTTGAACTCTCATGGAGAATCCTTGACAGGCAAATTAAATATTCAGTCTACAGACTGTCACACACACGTGTGCCTTAGGGACAGGTTATAGGCTCTGGCGGTGGTAATTCTTCACCAATCCACTAGATGGCATTCTTTACTAATGCCTCTTCTCCTCCCTCTACAGACTGGATGATTGACAACCTAACCATCTCTGATGTCACTTCCAGTGTCTGTCCCCCTGGACCCGCCTCTTCCTGCCTGGATTGTACTTAACCGGAAGTGCCACCATCTTGAACAGTCACTTTGGGACTCGTGTCTATAAAGATATCTTTTTTGCCTTTTTCAACACATCTATAATTCAAGTTTATTTTCAGTCATACAGGGTTTGCCTGCGGGTGCACCAAACCTTTATGCTTGTGTGTGTTTTTCGTTACAAGATATACTGCACTAGCTAATCAAGGACAACTAAAGAGCATCAGCCTTTAATGTTGGGGTAAATCTGTGAGAAGTAAGTAGCTGCTACATTCAAAGACGTCAATACTCTCAAAAGTTTTTATCCTCAGTTGTCTTGAGCAATGCTTGTGTTGGAGTGATATTTGACAAAGATTGGGATTGTACAGTGATATT
The DNA here is from genome assembly GCF_900747795.2 of Erpetoichthys calabaricus. Lineage (NCBI taxonomy): Eukaryota > Metazoa > Chordata > Cladistia > Polypteriformes > Polypteridae > Erpetoichthys > Erpetoichthys calabaricus. Next base: position 42,511,852 of record NC_041410.2, read on the forward strand.
CACATTACATGACCAAGCCCAGCTAGGAATATGGTATCAGTTCAGAAAAATGTTAGTTGGTAAAGGAGATGTCTAGCTCACCCCCAATTATAGAGCTGACATATGAAACTAATAAAAGTGACATTAAATTAAAAAAAAATTCTTTGAAAGGTATAACACAGCCTTGCTCCATATTTAAAAACTAGCTGTGATACTGTGAATATCCCAATGAAATTTTGTAAGACTATGTCAGTTATAGTGTCATCGGTTAATCAGAAGTACTATGTAACTAAGTACATTTCTGTATAATTGTAGGTTCATTTTTTTTCTAAGGGTTAATATTATTGGCAGGCAGTCTTGCACAGTAGTTAATACTTTGGACCCAGGACTTCAAACCCTGAGGTTGTGGGTTCAAATCCTACTACTGACACTGTGTGACCATAAACAAATCACTTTACCTGTCTATGCTCCATTTAAAAACACAAAACAAATGTAACTAATTGTATCTCAAATGTTGTAAGTTGACGTCAAGAGAGGCATCAGTCAAATAATAACACTATCAAGTCACTATACAAGCTGCTTACTCTTGAACATGCTTTACACAATTGCCCATGTAAAACATTTCCACATTAAATCAATTCCTGTTTTTTACTGCTTTTCCTAGTGACTAGACTTTTGTTGGTGGTCATGGCAAAAACACAAATTTACAGGAGACTGTATTCATTTGAATTGAAATGGGTAATCTTTAGGAATAAGGTGAAATTTGACTATATATTGTTATCATTATTAGATGCTTATGATTGTCTTTTGTTTACACTGTTCACTCAAGTACAGTATTTCTTTTTGTGTTTTTCATCAGTTGTATGTAGTCCCTCTTTAGAGTCCACAGATGTGAATGTATATGCAAAACAGTGCTTGAAGTGGATATAGTACTTACGAGATGGCACAATATGTGTTACTCTGATGTATTAACATGAAGAACATGGAGCATGTCCCCATTAGAAATTCAAGTGCCACTATTTAAGACAGACATTTCTTCCTTGAAGTTTGCAGCACGTCAACCAAAGAGCACTCAGTGTTGCAACCAGGGGCTGAAAGTTGATGGAGCAGAACAGATAATGAAGATAAAAGTCAGTACACATCTAAAAGTGGTGGCAGCCAACAGCAAGAAACAGCAGTTACTAACCATTGAGCTTTGCATTTTCTATGAGCTTCGCTTAACTTTCTCTTTCCATTTCACAATGTGATCATGTCTCTTTTTTCCTATCCTGGACACCACTCCGGCTTCACTTGTCCATCCACCTTATTAGTTAGTGGTGCTATCTGTGTGGTCCATCAATCCTTTCTGTCATGTCTTTCATTTGCATAAAGCACATTCTTAGCATATGTTGTGATGTGAGACTTTGCATACAAGTTGATAAATATTTTGTATGTCTTTATTTGTAATTTAGGCAAAGCAATGTAATATAATAATAATAATATTACTGTTACATTAGTGAGAAACATTCATGTTTACCCCTGCCTTCTAGGAATGGGTCTCTTTGAGTTTTACGACAGAGTTGGGGGAAGTGCCTGAAACAAGTATGGCTAATGTTTCTCTGAAGTCTCTCAGTCAACCCTCATAGGAAAGTCAGGCTGCCTAACTGCCAAGCTTTACCTTAACATATGATTTTGGGGGATTGCAGGTGTGAAGATGTTCTATTCCCCCATTGGTCTGAAGTATGGCTGGTTGGAACTGGCTTGTATCAGAAGCCTTTAAATACCATGACGTCTTATTGGCTCTAGGGGTTGGACAGAAAACCTATAAATTTGCCAACTCCCTCACTCTCTATCTCTTACCAAACTGCTGAATGACCATCTCACACCATGAACTGAAAAGGACAACACAATGGAGAACACAGCTCGGCAGCTATATTGAGACTAAAGAAAGCTGACTACAAATGATGCCTTAACTAGAGACATTTTAAGTAACTAACAAGTCTGTTTGCAGCCTGAAACAACACATCACCATTTAATCAGGTTGTATGGTTGCCAATATTCAAATGTACTTTGCATATTGTTATTATTTATGAATGTTATCAATAATACAATGTTTAAATTGTAACTTAACCCCTGCTTGTCTTTTACTACACCTAATTGCCTGAGGTTATAGATGTAGGAGGGAAGGTAGAGAGAATTTATATACAGTAATCCCTCGCTACTTCGCGGTTCACTTTTCGCGGATTCACGACTTCGCGGATTTTATATGTAAGCATATTTAAATATATAACGCGGATTTTTCGCTGCTTCCCGGGTTTCTGCAGACAATGCGTCTTTTTACTTCTGGTATTTGCTTCCTCAGTTGGTTTGCCCAGTTGATTTCATACAAGAGATGCTATTGGCGGATGGCTGAGAAGCTACCCAATCAGAGCACGCAGTTAAGTTCCTGTGTGCTGCTGATTGGCTCAGCGACGGAGTGCTGCATTAACCAGGAAGTCTCATCTCACTCATTCAGCATTAACGTGCTCTTGCTACTGCATTCAGGGGATTATCACTTTCAATCGTCATCATTTTTACTGCGCAGCATATTCATCACCATCATCATGTCATATATAGCTACGTGTACTTCGCTATACAGTAAGTGTAAACTTATCTACCGATTTCATATTGCTTAGCAGTTGTCCCTGTTATTAATAGAGTAAAGGGTGGGTTGTAAACAATACAGGGAGGGTTTAAAAACGTCCAAATACATGTTAAATAATTAAATAAATATGGTGTCCCTACTTTGCGGAAATTCAGTTATCGTGGTCGGCCTTGGAACCTATCTCCCGCGATAAGTGAGGGATTACTGTACTATAATATCTTATAAACAGTGGTAAGTCTGTGAGATTTGACGCGTTCTGACAGAGGCTACATATTAATAATACAAAAGGGGAAAGTAGAGTAATATAATACTCTACCAAGACAAAACAGCATAACACAGATCATGTAAGTTAGCATAATATTAAAAAATAGCAACAAAAACTTTATCAACAAATATAGAAATGCATGTAGGCTAGTTTTGTTTTTTCTATAACATCTTCAAATTTAAGTCAAATGTGTCAAGAAATTTTTGAAATTTTAGAGTACTTAGTTTTTCTATCTTAGCAGATGTCTACTGGCTCATATGTACCATTGCGCCAAATGTCAGCTTTTTAACTAAGCGGGAAAGAATGTTTTTGCTGTTGAGTGAGTGTGTGAGTTAGTGAATGATTGAGGGAGTAAGTCAGTCAGTCAGTCAAATTATAAAAGAAAAACTTGAGACAAGACTATTTTTTCAAGTCCCGCCCTCAAGTCCCGCCCTCCTCTCAACTGTTTTCAACCATGCCCACGGTCCTCTCACCTTTCATTCGTGTGAATGCTTTTGTCAGACACAGTTCCTGCGCTCTCAGCTCTTATAAATTGTTTTACGTTTTCCTCAATTTAAGTTCCCAATAAAAGAAGACTTATGTCCAAATCATATTGAAGAATTTCAGCCACGAAGGGTTATCAACAGAAGAAATGAGTACACGGGCAATCCTAGCACAGAGAAATGTTAAAGTCAAATGAATTAATGCGAAAATGATGAATTGGTTACATGGCAAATTGTTTAAATGCATATCAATAGACTATGCTGAAACAGTTGGTGGTGATGGTGCGGAAGTTGAAAACATCAACTTACAATATCCCGTAGAATACCTACAACCGTTAACACCGTTCTGTCTTCCACTGGCTGAATTACTGTGGAAAGAAGGATGTATCGTAATGTTATTGTGTAATTTATGTCTGAGTGATGGGCTATGCAATAGGACAAGATTAGTTGTATTCAAAACTGGTCGAACAACAGAACGAAAATGTATAACGCAACGAATACCACTAATACAACATGAAACATAATTTTCTTTCAATTTATTACATTTTACTATTTTTTACTATGGTTAATTACTCGCTGTAATGTAAAATAGTTAGTTCTGTTATGTATATGTAACAATTCCCATGAAAATAACAATCTGTTTAAATTGTACATCCGCTTCCCCATACGCAATTGGCAGATCTGTGAAGTGGCTAGCGTGTAGTGCCCACCGGACAGTTGGGGAGCGAAGCGGGCAAGGAGTAGAGCCCCCTAGTATAGATATATACATAGATAGATATATAGCAACACAGAATTTTTAAATCCCAGAGATTTTTTTTTTCATTGGTTGAGTAAAATTTGACTTTTATTTGTAATTACTGTTATATTTTTTATGGTAATGCTCAAAATTGGACGTCCAATAAAAATAAAGTGGAATTTCCATAAATAATCTGCATCAGGCTCATGGGAATCTATGCAGTATTAGGAAAAAAATAGATGCTGTCAAATAATCTAAGAAACACATCTTTTGAATGCAGCGGGAAAACCAGAGTAACTGGGTAAAAGGTATATAGATATGGTGAAAGCATGCAAATTCTCCAAAGACAGCGCGTGAGTCAGGGTTCAAACCCAGTACTGTGAAGTTAAGAAGTAGAATTGCTATGGGCAACCACTATATGGAGTTTGGTTTCATTTTACTGTGGACTGGGTCATCATTCAAATAGTTGAAAACCCACCACAAGTGACAGAGTACCCCTGCCAGAAAAGCAGATATGAATTAAATTATAATTCTAACGGACAATCACAAGAAAAAGAAACTACAGTATGTTAGTGCTTACTTAACCAAAGGAACTTTCCAAACTCTATCCATTTACCTATTTTCTGAACCTATCAAGCAGGAAGGTTGGATAGGGTGTGCAATACTAGGTCTCTAAAGCTGTACGGCAGAAGTACTAATCACTGTGCCACTGAGCCACTAAGTTACTCCATCATGAATCGTAACATACAAGTCATAACATAACTTTTTCCATCCTGCTTATGGAGACTATCCCAGTAGCACCGGACACAATGCAGGAAACACCTCAGAACTGTTTACTTGTCAATTTCAAGGCCCAGCTCTCATGTACCCAAACTCACACTCATACAGGGCCAATTTAGAATTGCCAATCAAGTTCCTATATAACATTAATAATTACTGATTAATTGGCCAGTGTTGAGTATTCTCTGTAGAAAAGTTTGAATTAAGGTTAGTGTTTTGGGGAGAGTTCACCTACACTGAAGCAGCTGAGAAGATCCTCTTTCAGGGACACGTTACGCTCATTTCGCAGAAAGTCTCCAACTGCCTGTAGAACATTCAAGGAGGCATTGGAGCTCAATGCTCCATAGAAAGAGGTGTTGTCTAGGAGACTGGAGAGCAATATGGCCTCACTCAGCTGTGCTCTCACCTCCCTCTTCCCTGTGTCAAATCCCGATGGCAGGCTCAGAATGAAATCCAGTAGTCGAAGAATATAATTAACATTTACAATCCAGTTATGAAGTTCATGCACTTCCCCTTTACACTCGCTTAGTTTGTACAATATCTCCAGAAGATGTGGAGCTGGGTTCTGACAGAGCTGGGATGATTCAAAGTCATATGGTATTGGAAGCAAGTCAAATATCTTTTGGAGGAAACATCTTTCATCTCCAGAGTTTGTTTCTGGATCTGCACAGTACCTCAATATCCAAGGGTGAATTGGAGCAAGATGGTAATAGATAGTATCATTGTGGCATATATAGTTTCTAAAACCCTTATTGTTCCAGCAGTGCTTCAAGAGGGTAGCATTTTCAAATGATGCAGGGGTCCAATAACGAATATCACAAGTGCCCAGCTCAGAAGAAATAAAATTGTACCAGTTTTTGCTGCAGAATTCAAATGCCCAGCTTCCTTCTACAGGAACAAAGGTGGTCTCATTGCCACAGAGATTTCCAATCAATGCTGAAGCATTAGGCAAGAAACACTGACTGAAGTTCTGCACACTTAGTACTCTGGTACTCAGACGGCTGAGACAGTTTTCACTTGTGCTTTTCAAAGAGCTTCCATTGGGGCCAGAAGACATTTGTTGACAAAGGTTATCAATGCTGGTCTGATTAAAAGAGTAGAAATCCTTCTGCATTGTAACCTAAAGCAATAAAGAATGAAGAAAAAAATTATAGCAGAATGCAGGTTCAAGAGCCAATACTTACAATGAGGAAAAAGTCCACCCATTTGAATCATAAATTCCATCACCCAGATTATCATGGTACCATAACGTAACACTTCTTCCTGTTGGCTCCCTACCCCTTGCATACAACACTTTAGCTTTGGCCGTGTCTTCACTTTAGTATGGGCAAGGAGACAGGAGACAGTTGCCAGTGGTGTTATTTGGATAAAGATGTGAAATAGAAAGACAAGTACCTGAAGAACACAGAAGCATCAAACAGGGAAAAAGATATACAGGGATTTTAGGAGTTAATGAAGAAGGCATAGTCAAACCAGGCAGATGTTGTACTTTGAATTTAGGCAAAAATAAAATGAAGAATGGAGAGGAGGCAATTTAAACATGGCACATTCAAACCTGATCAGACTTTAATTTGATTGGCAGTGGCACAAATGGCAAAGAACATGTTCAAATAAAATTCATGACATATGCATTTTGTGGCATTGAGCATGGATATGGTCCATCAAAGACACAGGAAAGAGAGGAAAAGCAGGCACTGGCAGAGATTATAACTTTGGAAGGACTTGAACCAGGAGGCTATCAGGAAAAAAATCGAGGGAAGGGCAATCTAGGAAGAAATGGACAATGCTTCCCTCACGCAACATTACTAATTTCAGGCCTGCCTAACATTCTTTAGAGAGAGATAAACATAGAGAAAGAGAGTGAGGCCAAAAGATTTGGGTATGGTTTGGAAACCTTTAGGCCAATAAAGGGATCATTTGAGTCCCAGGATAGGTGTAAAGAGGCCAGATTTCATTTTTTAAGGGGTTAGGCAGCATTTATGCCTGCCTGACATGGTGGCATTCTTAAGGTACCTGAAGGCTCAGGGGTTGCTAAAAGGAGCTCTAGTTCCCTTTAACTTTAAGGGCAAAGGTAGGTCAGTCTCTGGTCCTTGATTATGTGGCTTGGACGGATGAGCTTGTGGCTTGTAATCACTGTGTGTAAAGAGGCTTATTGAGACCAGAGTCAAGAAGTGGGTTAGGCAAGGGTTTAAAGGGCTGGAGAAAGAGAAACCAGACTCAGAAAGAAAGAGAGATATTTGGGAAGTGACTTTATGGAGTGTTTTTGTGATACTCAGAAAAGTGGAAATGGGTAAGAACCAAACCAGGGGATAATGGAAGAAAACATGTTTTACCTTCCGCTTATAGGCTGCACTCTGCTCTCCCTGTACTCATTCACATATAACATGTTGCCATCTTTATTGTTATTCTGTATAAGAAATTTCTCTTAATAGTGCCTCTTCTGAGAGACAGTGCATTCAAAGGGAAGCAACATATATCTTCAAAAACGAAACAATTAAGCATTGTGGCTCAGAACTAATGCTGGAACAGCTTTGAAATGTACTCATGTCCTTCACTCAGCAAGTTGTTCTCTCTTTGTATTTTGATTCCAGTTTCATGTAGACGAGCTCATTCTAGTTCGGATCACATACCCCAGCCAGTTGTCTTACAGTTGTGTGAACCTTTTAACAAGCATGCCTTCATGTTATTACATTTTTCTTAATCACTGGTCTCCACAAGTCATAGAATCCAGCTGCTGAAATAAAGTAGTGTTGGATGAATGCCTTAAGAACAGTCTGGATTCTTTATGGCATATATGTAAGAATCGGCCAAATATTAGTTAGGTGTTTCCCTTGATGACTCCTAGATTCTGATTCAGGAGCAGAGGCTTGTATTTGGGCCTCAAACTGACAATAGGCTGGCTCTTTACATTATGTTTCATAGTGTGGCCACCACATTACAAGTATGTAAAAATGTATTTGAGGCAACAAACCAAAAGCCAATTAGTGGATGTGATAAGAACAATCTGATGTGTGGTTTATCTTAGCTAGCAGGATGTGGAAAAGCATTCTGTCACTGGAATTAATGTAACAATGAAAGCATAACAGTATTGTGGGTTTGTCAGTTGGCAAAATGCTATGAATGCACCTATTAACACTAGAAATACCAAAACCTACAAAAAAATGAAGCCCACCTTAAATCCCATCGTACCTCTCCATCAGTGTCTTTTGTCTTGTAAATGTGTCAATCAAGACAAGCAACAGGCAGCCCGCTATACCAGCCCCCCACCACCAATACTTCAGAAAGGTCAAGAAGTTCTTCCAGCTTGAGCCTTGATTATGTTGGAGTGAAGTGCTGGAGGTTTAGAGTGGAAATAATAGATCGCTATTTGGAACACATGCATTTCATGTGTGCTCCATGTCTACAACAATCTATGTACAGTAAACACATCATTAAAACAGAAGCGTTTTTCATGTTTTAAGTAATAAATGACAGAAAACTAGAGATGAACTGTATAATGTGTGAAGGCTGAAGTCCAAATATCAAATAAACACTTTCACAAAAGCTACAAGTATAATACAACAGTGTCTGTGGTGCAGCTGTAAGAACTGCTGACTTATAATCCAAAGGTCACAAGTTCAAAACCAGCTCCTGTGCAAATTTACCATTTTGAGTAATGAGCTGCTCTTATTGTTAATATTGTACAATAAAAGCATACGTTTGATTGCATCTGTAACAGCCAGTGTAAATTTATAGTACTTGTAAAAGTTAGCGTATTTTTTTTTCACTTTTAACATTTCTGTTTTACGATGTGTTTTTATATAGATTGTTGTAGACACAGAACACACATGAAATGCATGTTTTCCAAATAACAAACTATTATCCCTCTCTAAAACTCCAGCACTTTACTCCAAGATAATCAAGGCTCAAGTTGGAAGAACTTTTTGCCCATTCTGCGGTGGTGGGGGGGGGGGATGGTATAGCAGGCTGCTTGCTGCTTGTCTTGATTGACACATTTACAAGACAAAAGACGCTGACGGAGAGGTGTGAAGGGATTTAAGGTGGGCCTGATTTACGAGTTTTTTCGTAGGCTTTCGTAATTCTAGTGTTAACCATTGTGAGGGATGGCTGGCCATCTAGATGGAGCCCTCCCTGTAGCATGGAAGTGCCCCGAAGACCAGCAGGGAATTATGGACAATGGAGTTTTTATTCCCAACCCTGCGGGACACCGTGGGGCCCACCAGAGGACGCTGCAGGGAGGCTCAAGGACTCTTACGTGCCCTATAACCCGGAAGTGCGTCATGATCACATGACATGAAGAAACGACGTGCTTCCAGGTTGAGGAAAAGGACTTTTACTCTGACCCGGAAGTCATAAGGACTTGTGGATTGTTGGACAGGAACATCTCCGGGTCAGGGGATATAAAAGGACTTTGGGGAAGCCCAGACACTGAGCTGGGCTGGGTGGAAGGGTGGCAACGCGTCTGGGAGTGTGGAGGATTGGTTATTGTTTATTGATTAGTTATTGATTTAGGAGATTTGTGGAGAGGTGGTGCTTTGTGCACATTATTATTATAAATAATATTCATCTTTGGATTTTACCTGGTGTCTGACGTCTGGTCTGAGGGTTCAAGGGGTCACGGAGACCTTAATCTGTCACACCATCTTCTCTTGGAATAGTTTAGATATGATTGCAATTTGTAAATACATAATTCTTCTTGGTAGTAAAATGCTAAAATGCCCCCCCCCCCAAATTTACTCACATACCCAGGCTTTGAAAGGCTGATGCAACATCACTCCTACCCACAATTTCTTGTTGCTAATAAAACTGTTTAATCCCAGCACCTTTTGTGCCCCTAGGCTTTGTGACATAAAGTTAATAAAAGCAAGTAATTGAGCATTGCTGTGTTCTTTTCTTGTCATACCTGGCTCTGAGCTCTTGCCACCCAAAAAGATGAGTTAGCACACACAGTACTGTTGAACTCTGTAGCAAAATATTCACTGCATACCGTCACCCACAAGAAGTCAGCTTCAGCAGCAGACAGGTACCAAGCAGCATCAGAGCAGAGGGACTGGAGATCAACCCCTGGGTAACTTGCTTCCATGTCTACAGTGTCATCATTTCCTTCAAACAGATTACAGTATAGGAAGACTGTAAAGTTGGAGACTCCAGTCAAGCCAGGAATTGACTCATTACAGGCAGCCTCCAAAAGCTCTGAGGTTGCAAAAAAGTTGTCTTCTGCAGTCACATCTGTCCCAGACCAGATATTCTCCAGATCTGGCTCTGGGGCAATTGACCTTGTCTTCCGAAGATTCTCCTGCTTTTTCTTTGACCATTCTTTTCCGAGCTTCATACAGGACAGAAAAGGAGGTTCAGCTGGAAACCCCTGAGAGGCGAAGCCAAGCATTTGGGCATTCCAGTCAATGTTGTTTCTGATACCCCTGGAAAGACAGAAAAATGTTTTTTTTAAATAATTAAATCAGTACAAGAAAGAACCAGATTTAAAATAAAAAACACTCCTGTTAAACAGGTGAGCTCTAAAATATCATATACTCAACATACATCTATAGAGTTTACTAGTATGATAAACAACAAGGGAAAGCTGGAAATGCTGCAGTACAGCTATCTAACATAAAAACGAGTAAAAGCAATTCATGAGAAAATAAAAAAATGAAAAACAATAGTGCACAAAAATAAATCTTGAAACTAGGTCTTAATGCTGGCTGCACAGACGCTACCACTGTCTCTTCACATCTTAACAGGCCTGAGACTGAATTAGTATCTCCATCATTGTAGAAGTGCAGCTTATATGTGCTTACATGTCTGCGTGAGTTTTCCTTGTAGATCTCAAAGACTTGCACGTTGTGTTCATTGGCAATTCTAAACTGGTCCCACATTCATTAGTGCAGGTATGTCAGTAAGTGAGCCCTGTCATGGACTGGCATCCTGCCCAGGGCTGAATGTCATCTTGAGCCAAATGCACTCAGAATAAATATGCTTGTCCGTAAAAAGGATTATGTTGGTTCATTAATGGATGGACTTATTTAATTAGGATGGACTCAGCTTGATGTTATTCTGAAGGATTTACATTGATACGACTGGCAAGGTTTGTTGGGCTGAATGGCCTGTTCTCGTCTAAATCTTTCTAATGTTTGAATGCTGTAATTCAGATTATCAATTAAAGTCTACTCACCAGAGCAGGAGTTGCCTTAAGTCACCTGAAACGTAAAAATGAAAGCATTATCCATATTTTTAATCAATAAGCAGTGAGATCTGAGACAGGCAGACATGATGTAACAGTCAAGACTAAGATGTGAAATTGAGGGGCCAGCCATAATTGACCGTCATTAAGTGGACACACTGTAATCTGATAGCTCCTTATTAACAATGCTCAAGAGACTGAGTTACACTCAGATCTGAGAGAGGAGCTGGCCACACAAGCATAAGAAAAGAAAACAGTATTCATTTATAGTCAGCTTACCCACTGTACTTTTACTTGTTACTTAAAAACAAAGTTTCACTTCTTACTGAAAACCTGGCAGAATCTTACATCTTCTACTTGTAGATATCAGATATGCAGCTCTAATTTATCTTGTGTTATAATGGCTGTTTGCTCCCTTTTATCTCCTACCGTTTAGCCATGTTGTATTTTTGCTTTGTTTCCTACTTGTATAAGGAACATTTACTGTAACTGCAAATGGAAGAGTTGTGAAAATCATTGAGAAAACCTTAACTTATCTTTTCGTATTGTGAAAGTGATTGAATGTACCTTTGCTTATATAAAGATATATGTAACATTCTAATCTTCATTACTGAAAGATATTTTACATTTCCTTGGTTCCTGCTCCTAGTTGATTACAGACAAGCTTCTAACCTCTTTGCCACCCCTTACTGTTTCTTAATCATTCACTGATTGACAATTTGCTCTGATTACACAATGCTGAGTGAACATTTACAAGCAGTACTAAAAAGATTTTGCCTGATCTTTGACATTTACTGAGAGATTATTTGCCTTTCTTTACCAATCAGTGGTAACTTGCTGACTTACAGTTCCAGCCCTGTTTCTTAGCGGAGTAACCACTTCTTGCTCCTTTGATGAGACAACCTCTTTCATGCTCTGTGTTTCTGTTATTACTTAATTTTTTTGATGAAAACTGGCCATTCAGCCAGCTATATCATTCATTAACCTATTTACATAAATGTTTTCAAAAGATTTGAATGATTTGAAGACTTTAATCAGCAGTACTCTGTGAAAGGAAATATTTTGCAAAATATGTTTAAAATTACCCCTGAACCATATCCCATCTTTGTCATTGTTCTTTCTGAGAAATACCTGGCATTTACTCTAACGAATCATTTTACAATTTTCAATGCATGTCATTTCTCAGTCTGTGTGCTTAAACTGTGTCACACGCGTGCATATAGGAGGAAACTGTATGGACCAAGAGAGAGAAATTCCACACCAGGCCAGGGGGTGACGGGGTGTGCTAACCTTTCTTCTGTCGTCTTGGTAGACAAAAAAAATGGGAAAACCTGTCTGATCCAACTCTGAAGCCATCACTTCCGGTCTCAGCACCCAGAAACACATCACCTCCGGTTCTGGCACCCAGGAACATGTCTTCTGGTGCCCAGAAGTACGTCACTTTGGTGGCAACCCCAGAAGCACATCACTTCTGGGTTCACTACGCCACTTCCTGTCTGGACATTTAAAACCGCCATCTTTTCCAACCATCCTCAATTCAGTTACGGACTCCAATCCATGCACATCAGTGTTATTTTCAAACCCTTTTTACAGCCAGGGAAATTATATTGGTGGCTGCCCCAAAACTTTTTGAGTGTGTTGAGTCTAATCATTTCACAACTGTTAAAATCATTTACATCATTCTCTCTTTATATGCCAAACCCCACAGTCATTAGAACAACCTAGACAAGAACAGGCAATTCAGCCCAACAAAGCCCACCAGTCCTATCCACTTAATTCTTCTAAAATAACATGAGGTCTCATTTTGAAATTCCCTAAAGTTCTACTGTCTACCATGCTACTTGGCAACTTATTCCATGTGTCTGTGGTATCCCTCAGAATGACTCTGCTCCAGTTGCTGCCTCCGAGCTGTTGAACCCACCTGATGAGGAGAACTTTGAATTCTTTTGACCTGGAGATGGGAGCTGAAGTGCCATGCTTTTCTACTGCTGACAAACCCTGTCTGGAAAGAGTCTTGTGTTTGTACCTGCCAGTTCAGCAATAAACATATTTTTCCCTCGGGACACCTGTTCCCTTTTTCCAGTCTCCTGTGCAACTTAGTGACCCAAGCTTGACAATATATATATATATATATATATATATATATATATATATATATATATATATATATATATATATATATATATATATATATATATAGTGTGGCAGACAGCTGGTGCCTGATGCCTCTATTCTGGAAGAACCAGGGGAGAGAACACATCCAGAGCTGTACCTCTAGATTGCAGCCCCTCTGGTTGCAGTGGTTCCTTGGGCTCCCTCAGGGATCCATGGGAGTTTGATATTGGTGCAGCCCTGTTGGATTCCGTATGGCAATGCAAGGGGGTGCTGTAGGTGCTGTTTAGCCCTGTGTGGCAGCACTTCCGGGTGTCCTATTAAAGGAGCCAGCTGCCAGTACTCTGGTAGCCAGAGTCGGGAGGTGGAGAACAAAACTTGCTGGAGGAGGAGTGGAGGTGACTGAAGAGAGAGAGTGAAGAGAAAAAAAGAAAAAAAAGAGTGGTTGTGCTTGTGCTTTGACTGTGCTGTGTGGGTGGGAAACGGGGGAAGGCGTTTCCCACATGGAAAAAGAAAAAATATATAAACCGTGTGTGCTGAACTTGTGTCCTGTGTCTGGTTTGGGCGGTAGAACAGCCCTCTGCAGGCCACTATATTATGTATGTATAAAAAACCAGCTGACCCCTGCAGAGCTCCACTCTTGAAATATTTCTTCATAACATTGTGGGTTGATACTGAGCTTAGGCCAACTTTACAATTACAATTTTACAATTTTTCAATGCTCCTGGAATCCTAGCCGTTTGTTATTTAAAGACAACCATGTGTAAGGGATGGCCGGTAGCTCAACTGGAAGGATGGGGGAAGGCAGCTACTTTGGGACAGTGCCTCTCCCAAAACGCTAGATGGCAGCTTCCTTGGACTGTAGCGGTGCCCCGGATTTCCACAAGGCATCATGGGACTAGGAGTTCTCTATCACAGCCCTTCTGGGTACCATGAGTGCCGCCAGGGGACACTGTGGGAAGACATTGGGAGACAAGGTTCTCACCTAGCCTGGAAGTACTAGCAAGTCACGAGGACGGAAGCCCTGAAGTACTTCCAGGCTGACCAAAAACTTGAATTCTCCATCTGACCTGGAAGTTCTGGCAGGTCACATGCACATCAGAGCAGAAGCACTTCTGGGTCAGGGACTATATAAAGGACTGCTGAAAACCCAGCAAGCGAGGCAGAGTTGGGTGGAGGTGGACAATGCTTGCTGGGAGGTGTGGAGGAGGAGAAAAGAGAGAGAAGATTTGTGTTTTGTGTGGTATTTACCTGTTTATAGTGGCTGTGGTGCTTGGAGGGCACTGTAAGAAGGAAAAAAGTTATTTAAATTACTTCTTGGTGCTTTCACCTTGTGTCCCGTGTGTCTGTCTGTTGAGTTTAAGGGGCAACAGGGACCCTTAGTGTCCATACATGGATTATTATAAAACTTTTTTTTAAAGTGACAGTATATAAAACTGCACATTCCAGTATAATGAAATATGTTTCTTATTTCTTCACAAAGCTCCATATAACTGACATCAATTTCATTACCTAGAAATCGTGAAAAACAGGCGTTAGTATATTTCCTGGACTGGGCACATGTCCTCCATTAGTATTGACACATGAATATTCCTATCTATCATACTTTCAATGCCTGACTGACAAAAGCTGCTATCTAATCACAAGCACACCATGGGAATAGAGCGTGAGCTCTGGACTAATAAAGGTAAAAATAGAAAAAATACAAAAATACAGTTAGCAATACAAAAACAAATGTTAAAAATCGTATGCATGTGAAATTGTGTTGAAAGTGAACAGTTTTGGGTAACATTCAAGACATTTTATATATATATATATAGTGTGGTGCCCGGCGGGCGTCCATGCCCGGCCAGGACGCCCAGGAGGACAGAAGGAGGGCTCATTCCTCCTCCAGAACGCGAGGGGGCGTCCACCCTGGTTGTATTGGGGTCCACGGGTACAGAGCTGGGAAGCTCAACCCTGTAGGGGCCCATGGTCACCGCCAGGGGGACCCCAATACCTGGAGGACCCTGGACCGCAGCACTTCTGTCACACCAGGAAGTGCTGGGGGGAAGAGGAACAGGGACACCCGGAGTGCTTCCGGGGAGACAGCTGGTACTTCCACCACACTGGGGCGTGTCGGTGGGAGATTGACGGGAACACCCCTGGAGCACATCCCGGTGCTTATTTAAAGGGGCCGCCTCCCTTCAGAGATGGACTTGAGTCGGGTGGAAGAGAGGACAAGGTTGCTGAAGGAGAGAAGGAGGCGGTCTGAAGAGACAAAGAGAGAAGGCATTGTGATAAGGCCTGGACGGTGGGGTATTGGGGCTTGTGAGTATTGATGGACTGTATAATGGAGATCCAAAATAAACGTGTGTGGGGTGATTTAAATGTGTCTGCCTGTCTGTGTCCGGGTCATATTCCATAATAGATTATATATTTTAAAATACTTTACAATAGTTTTTTTTTACAGTGTATTCTTTATTTCAATGTCAATTTCAATGTTCTCAGCATATTATCACAAATGTGTGTTAAAAAAAGTTGTGTGCAATTGAAATGGAAAATTTATTTTACTAATCATGCAGTACACTGGCTAGCACTACCACCTCATAGAACCAGCACTATGGGTTTGAATTCTGCACCCCATCTTTGCCTGTGTGCCTCTTTGCATGTTCATCCTGTGCCTGCATGGATTTTCCTTTGGGCATTACAGTTGTCCTCTAAAATCTAAATTACTTTAATTAATGACTCCATATTGGCTTTGTGCAATTGTGTGTGTGAATGGGTCCTGACCTTCAGTCCAAGGTTATTTCCTGCCTGTTCCCAGTGCTGCTGTGATAAGCCCCAGCTTCCTATGACTTGAAGAAAATCTATTTTTTTTCACGAACTGGTTGCAGGCAACAGCATTGGCAACACTGATGAATTTCAATGTTTTTAATCATTTGCTAAAGTGTCCATTATAAAACGTCAAACTGATGAGAGGCAACAACAAAACAAACTTAAGTACTTACAGAAAAGCAAATGGAAGGAGTGTGATTGGTTTTGTGTGTTGACATTGATACTCCCCACACCACATATAATGAGCATTTTACAAAAAAAATAATTGTAATTGTACTGATGGGATACAGCAGAGGGCGCTCTAGCTGTTATGCATGTAAGGAAGTTTTTGGGTTGTTGCATCTGAAAGTGGTGTGAGAGATGCTGGGTATATTGGGAAAAGGATTCTAAGAATAGGGCTGCCAGGCAAGAGAAAAAGAGGAAGGCCTAAGAGAAGGTTTATGGATGTGGTGACAGAGGACATGCAGGTGACTGGTGTAACAGAACAAGATGCATAGGACAGAAAGATATGGAAGAAGATGATCCGCTTTGGCAACTCCTAACAGGAGCAGCCGAAAGGAGAAGATGAAGAAGAAGCATCTGAAAGTGGTGTGAACATGCTGTAGGAAATAGCCCGGACACTGACAGACAGACATTGTTTAAAGTCCCACACACCTTTATTTACAATATTTAAGTGAAGCACAACCCAGTGCCGCAGCACCAATCACCCCCAATAGTCCAGGCCAACACGAATGCCTTTTGTCTCTTCAGGCCGCCTCTTTCCTCTCCCAGACCTCGTCCTCGTCCCCCCGACTCCAGCCCTGAATGAAGAGAGGCGGCCCCTTTTATTGTCCCCCGGGATGTGCTCCAGATGTGCTCCAGCAATCTTCCACCGACACGCCCCAGTGTGGCGGAAGTGCCGGCTGCATCCCCAGAAGCAGTCTGGGTGTCCCTGCTCCTCTTCCCCCCAGCACTTCCTGGTGTGGCAGAAGTGCTGAGGTCCAGGGCTCTCCAGGCATTGGGGCACCCCCTGGCGGTGACCACAGGCCCCTACAGGGTTGATATTCAAAGCTCTGTACCCGTGGCCCCCACAGCAACCAGGGCGGTTGCCACCTCGTGGTCTGGAGGAGGCGTGAGCCCTCCTCCGGTCCTCTTGGGCGTCCCAGCTAGTTACCACCCCCAGCCGCATGCCACAATGCATAACAGTACAAAATAGAAGGAGTTAAAAATGAATAAGCAAAATGAGTGTAAATAACATCCGAGAGCCAGACAAGTTAAAAATTAGTGAAAATGCAAAGTTTTGAGCTGTATAAGTTGGCGATAGGTCTGGATGAAAGTAATGAACACTAATAGGTTGTGCTTTTTCTAATGGTGGCGGGCCAAGTTACAAGGGATATAATGTGTAAAGAGATACGTACATAGCAGTTATGGCAAAGTTTCAGCAATATTGTACACCAAGAAAAAAATTAAATGTAGGAACGATATGTTTTCTGCAACCAAATGCAGAAAGAATCTGAATCCAATGAGCAGTATGTAATAAACATGCGCTTAAAAAGTCAGTCATGTACCTGTAACTTTGGTATGCTACTCAGATCAGACTGTCATTTACATTTTAGACAAATGACTGAGAATGCAGCTTATTAAAGAAACTGAGTCTTAAAAATGTGATTAAAATTTTCCAGGCCTAGGAAAGCACAAAATGCGGCTAAAGACATCAAACTCTGATGGTGAATGTGCAGCTGTGGATGCGGTGCAAAAATGTGCAACAGAGATCACTAAGGAAATGCCTCACAAAATTAAGCAGAAAACAGACAACAGCAATTTTGTACGCTGTGGAAACAAAGAAGTGGGCAGCTTAGATTGAAACTGCAAAAAGGAAAACAATTTTTCAAAGTGCTGTTTCTCCAAAAAAAAAAAAACACATGTTGTAGAACAAAGCAACAGCACCAGTGACAAGGACGACTTGTTCTTTGCAGAGGCTGCAACTAATGAAAGCAGCAATAAGAATAAATAAAGGGCAAATGTAAATATTAATGGAAGAACAATCCATCTATCCATTTTCCAACCGGCTGAATCCAAACACAGGGTCACGGGGGTCTGCTGGAGCCAATCCCAGCCAACACAGGGCACAAGGCAGGAACCAAGCCCGGGCAGGGTGCCAACCCAACGCAGTGGAAGAACAATGCCTTTGAAATTAGGCACTGGCGCACAGGTAAACATAATGCCTATGGAAAATTTTAATAGACTGTGCATAAAACCTAAAATTAAAGAGAAAAAGATACATTGAATAACTTACAGCAGTGGGCCGATTCCTACTAAAAGGGATATAGTGTTTAGTCAGTGCTGTTTTCATATTGGTTAAGGGTGATAGGCAGGTAATACTGGGCCTGAAAGCTTTCGAAAACTTGGGCTAATCAAAAAAGTCAATGTAATTGACAGCAGTGAAGTGATACCAAGAGACTCATCTAAAACACAGAGCGGTTCAAGAATAGCGAATATACAAGAGCTAGTAAGCAATGACAGTGATTGTCAGTACAAAATCTGTCTAGTCTAAAGGATAATGCAGTTCCAGCAGTTCATCCAGCAAGAAAAGTGCCAGTAACTCTTATAACAAGACTGAAGTAATAGTTACAGTCCTTAATTAAGAAAAACATAGTAAGAAAAAAGAGGACCTGATAGAGAGGGTAAATTCTCTTGTAAGGGCTTAGAAAAATAATGGAGATATGAAATTCTGCATAGATCCAAGAGACTTGAACAAATGGATTGAAAGAGAACATTACAGATTACTGACATAGGTAAACTTCTTGAGTGCTATGACAGGTGCTTGTTTATTCCCTAAACTATATGAATCATCAGGTGTCTACAACATTTTCCTGGATGAAGACAGTGCCAAACGGTGTACTTTTAATACATCAATCTGAAGAATTGCTTCAACAATTTACCTTTGGGAATTTACTCAGCTCCGGAGGTACTTCACAGAAGACCGTGATAGCTGTTTGAAGGTAAAGAAGGTGTAGGTGTCTTTCTTGATGACATAGTGGTATTGAGGAAAACTCAAACAGAACACGATGAAAGGCTGTGTAGGGTGCTAGCACAAGCAGAAAAATCAGGACTGAAACTAAACAAGCAAAAGTGTGAATTTGGTGTAACTGAAATCACTTAACTTGTGGTGACAAATGGTCTGCAGCAGATGTACAGCCCAGTCTCGAAAAGATCAGGTCAGTAGTTAAAATGCCAGCACCTACAAACAAAACTGAATTGCAAAGGACTGTAGGTTTAGTGAATTATATGAGAAATTTTTATTCCAAAACTTTCAACCAATACAAAGGCCTTGTATAGCTTATTGGGAAACAATCATGAATGGCAATGGAAACATGAACATGCCAAAGAATGGGTTATGTTAAAAACAGTCTGATCAAAGAGCTAGCGCTAACATACTTTGATACAGATAAATGATTAAAACTATCAACAGACGCATCTAAGGATGGATAGGGAGCCATATTACTTCAACAGTATGGCACAGAGTGGTTTCCTGTAGCTTATGCTTCATGAAGAAAGACAGCAGCTGAAATAAATTATGCTCAAATCGAAAAAGAGACAATGGGTACAGTTTTTGGCTGTTAAACGTTTCATGAATATGTTTATGACAGAGAAGTCATTCAGTCGATCCTTGATATACAACTGGCCTGACATGTGAACAACTTGCTTTACGACCAAAATTTTTGTTTTGAATTACGACCAACATCTTGCGTTACGACCCGAATGCGGTCACGTGTATCTGCTTGTGCGATTGTAAACAAACAGCCGAGAGCCTTTGTAAGCGTCAGTCGGAGCCCAGATACATGTGTTTGTGGACGTAATTTCGGTCAGTGCAGTGGTTTATATAATTTATTTCGATAATTGCTAAGGAAAGAAGCGAAGGTAACGAAAGCGATCACAATCCAAACGAAGAAGGAAATTGTGTGGAAATATGAGAGTGGCGTTCATGTGACCGATCTCGCTAATATGTACAGCATGTCGAAATCCACCATCTCGACAATTTTACAAAGAAAAGATTTGTATAAGGAAACTCCTTCCAAACAATAACCACCTTCCATTTAATTCTCCTCCTCCTTCCTTCCTGCAAGCCAAAGATGTCAACTTAAATGGTGAGTAGAGTATGAAATTGTTGTTTCTGGTAGGCTAGGCACTTTTTATAACTTTTTGGTTATTGCATTAGAAAAAGTATTGGTGTTTTTGGTAAATTATGCACATTATACAACCCTTTTCTATTAAAAAACGTTAAGTAAGTGTTGCTGTGGGTGGTTCGGAACACATTAAGGGCATTTCCATTATTTCTTATGGGAAAAATAGTCTTGACTTACAACCAACTTGAGTTACGACCAGCCCTCGCAAACGAATTGAGTTCGTAAGTCAAGGGTCCACTGTACTTGAGAATGAACATAAACTGCTAACAGTCATTTCGATGAAGGCTTTTGGAAATGTACAACAGTGCATTCAGCGTCATCGTCAAAAGTATAATCTGACTTTTCAGTTCACTCCAGATAATCAACTGACTGTGGTAGACGCCTTATGTAGAACAAGTCTGTATGACCAGGATCAAGCAGCAGCGACCAAGAGGTACAGATTCATGTAGACTGTGTCTGCAGAAAAATGGATACAGATTGCAAAGGGAACAGAATAACAAAGGGTTTCAAAATATCATTCAGATAATTAGGTTATCAGGATCTGTGAAGCTGCCCATCTCGTTACAACACTGCAGACGAAAACTGTCTGTAATTTATGTTGTTCTCTTGAAAGGTAATAAAACAATCATACCTGTCACAATGAAGCCACAAATGACTAAGCTTGTACATGAAGCCCATTAAGGCATTGAGAAATGCAAAAGACATGCATGTTATGTTTTGGTCACTAAAGAATAAAGACATTGATACACTTGCATAGTGATGTGACATTTGCCAACAGCATAAGTACAAGACAGCCCAAACAACCACGTTTGACTAATAACAAACCAAATAAGCCATGAAGAAAGTTGAAAGCAGATTCAAGCAGACATTTAAGGAAGTTGGTGAGTACATATATAACCCCTTCATGCATATTTTTAGAAAGTCACTAAGCACTGGGGAAATTCCAGAGGACTAGAAAATGGCAAATATTATCCTATTATATAAAAGGCGTTTTTGGAAAGATATAAATAACTATATTATAGTGAGATTAACATGCATCACATGGACATTAATGGAAGGAATTATTAAGGGTAAGATTGTGCAACACATGGCAGTCAGCATGGGTACATAAGACGGAGGTTCTGTTTAACTAACTTGGAATTCAAAGAGGAAGCCACAAAAGGATATGATCAAAATGGAGCTTATGATATTAAGTATCTTGACTTTCAGAAAGCATTTGATGAGGTCCCACATGAGAGGTTGGGCATCAAACTAAAAGAGGTGGGAGTTCAGGGTGATGTTTTGTAGATGGGTGCAGAATTGAGTAGCAGACAGGAAGCAGAGGGTTATGGTGTAAAGAACCTCATCAGAATTGGCCGATGTTAAGAGTGGTGTCCTACATGGGTCAGTGCTAGGGTCGCTCCCTTTTTTAATACAGTCAAAGTAAAAAGTATGTGAACCCTTAGGAATTATCTATATTTATGTCTAATTCCCATATAAAACATTGTGGTATCTTCATGTCAGTCACAATAATGAACAAACACAGTCTCCTATAACTAAAGATGCACAGATTTTCAGAGAATTTTTGACCATATTGAATAAATCATTCAAACTATGAAACTGAAGGTTGGAAAAAGTAAGTGAACCTTAAGCTAATAACTTTTGAAAAAACTCATTGCAGTCAGAATTTAGCACACCTGGAGTCCATTTAATGAAACGAGTTCAGAGGTGTGGCCTAGAATTACTTTAATTTATAAAAAACACTATAAAGTTTGAGTTTGAGCTTTTGACAAGAAGCATATCCAGATGGCAATCATGCCTCGCACAAAAGAGCTGTCTGAAGAGCTACGATCGAGAAATGTTCATTTATATAAGGCTGGAAAGGTTACAAAGTCATCTCAAAGATTTTAGATATTCATCAGTCTACTGTTAGGCAAGTTGTCTATAAATGGAGACAATTTGGTATTGTGGCTACTCTGCCTAGAAGTGGGCGCCCTGCCAAGATGACCCCAAGAGCACAATGCAAAGTCAGCAATGAGGTAAAGGAGAACCCTAGAGTGACATGCTTATCCATGTACTAAATGATTATTTTATAGATGTTGTTGTAAATTACAAAAAAATGTTATCTTCTTTAGAAAAGGGGGAATGTACTGACTGGATAGAGTAGAGGGCACTCTAGCTGTTATGTATGTAAGGAAGTGATGCTTCAATAAACTTTTTTGGTTGTTACATCTAAAAGTGGCAGGAGCGTGCATGTCAGTACATTGACCAATGTTTTGTGCTTTCATTTAGTAGCAACAAAAAATATAAAGTTGGTCTCTCTTCCAATACAATTCATCCTTCGCCTGTTAAATGACAATTTGAACTGCCCTTTAGCCCTTCTAGTTGAATGAAATCTGAACATATCTCACCAGTTTTAGCATTATTATTTTGGTTACCCATGTCCTTTAGAATCAATTTCAAAATGCCTTTAATGGTATATAAAGCTCTAAATAATCTTGCTCCTTCTTACATTCTGGAGTGTTTTGCCCCTTATATTCCCAGTGTCACACACGTGCGCATGGGAGACAGCTTAAGGGTTTAAATAACTGTAATTATCCACCAGACCAGGGGTCGGCACTGTCCTCTGATGCATTCTCTCTTTCTCCTTCTGCAGACCAACCAAAGGAACCTTCAACTGATGACATCACTTCCGGTTCTGGTTTCTCTGGACCCGCCCCTTCCTGTCATTATTCTATTTAACTGCCGTTTGTTACTCTGTCTGTAAAGAGCTGTTTTCATTTGTTTGTCCAACTGTTCCAAGTATACAGGGATACCGCGGTGGTATACCCCAACTCTTTATCTTGGTTTTGTCTTTGTTTATTCCACACCAGTTATAATCCTAGATACTCTAACATTAGTTTGCCTATTATTCCAAGAGAGAAACATGAAAATAAATAGTGAGGTGTTCTTTTTCTGGTACACCCCAAAAATCTGGAATACTTTACTGAGATAGAGATGTGCCAGTCTAATATCTGGGGACATTTTAAAAAACTCCTAAAGATCTTTAAAAAGATCTTCTTTTTAAAATTGGCTTTTTCATAACTGCATTTTAGTTTCACTTTAATGGATTATACTGTATATGTACTGAAATATTATGTCTTTGACTTGCAATCATTTTTAATTTGCACTTTTGCACTTTTGCACTTTTTCTGTTTTCTTTTCCAGTTTTCTGTGGTGACATTTTGCACCCCCACCACCTGATCAAAGTACTGAGCAGCTGTCTGTAATACTGGAATGGAAGTGAACACTCCAATGAGCCCCACTGCATCGAATCTTCTATGAAGAAGCTTAAACAAAGATACAAACTTTATATGTACATGAATGCTAGGCAGAATGCCCAGTGGGAGCTCTGCAGAGGTTTTGGCCTTGGAACCCCTGCAGATTTTGTTTTTTTCTCTCCAGCATCTTGCCCCTGGAGGGATTTTTTTCTGTCTTGCAATTTTTTTCTTTGACATTTTCTGAAGCTCTTTGAGCTACATGTGTTGAGAATTTTGATTAAGGATCAATATGTTTTATTATTAGTCTTAGTGCTACTAACTATGAAAAGTCTAGGCCTGAAGAAGCTTTTCAAAGGACACCATTTATTTTTTTAGAGAGGCCTCTTGCCTACCTGTCTTTCTCACTTGCTTTGTTTTGAGTATCTGTGAGTTGAGCTGTGAGACGGTCATCATGCTCTCTGAGGAAGCAAACAGGCCGATTTTGTTTGCAAGGCCTTTGCCTGTGTGAGTAAAGGGCAAGCTTTCAAGCTAGCGCATAAAACATAAGCACTCAAATGGCATTTAGAATTATTAGGACTCATCAATACCTTAGGCAAAGTTACAATAAAATGCATTATAATATCAAGCTAGTCTGAGCTATACAGGAGTTTAAGAGTTGATTATTGAAGGTTAGGGATCCTTCCTTGCACATAGATGTCCATGAAGTAAGCAGCAGCTAGGCCTCTGTCAGACCATGGTACAGTTGTGTGCCGTGACGTAATAGCGCTGCTGTCTCCATTCACATTTATATTTAGTTTAGCTAGAATTTAAGTTTATATGCCAATGCTTTTTTATACATCTTAGTGATAATAACAAAAACATACCGTAGCACATAATAGTTAGCTAAAAGAAGCAATTGTTCTTTCTCTCAGGCATGAAGCACTGTGTCAAGGTTGTTCGCAGCTTGGCCCTTATCAGTGAAGCTGTGTGCTGCTGTGTACTGCCATATACTGGCACAGTCACTTATTATGCTAGCCTTATCCTTACAGGATGCTAGTGCAACAAGCAATCATTTATTGAATTATTAATTAGGTATTCCAGTTTTCATATATGGGTCCTTCTTGTCCCAGCTTAATTGTTAAGAATTGAATTGTTAAGAATTGATTAACTGAAAGGCCATAGATCTTTAACAGCTTAGGATTAGGCCATGAGAATGAAGAGAGGGGTAATCAGGTGATGCACACCTCCAGGTGGCAAATCTGCCCTTCGAGCCAAAGGGGTTGTTATGTGAAGATGGATTTGGAAGAAGATTATTATGGGGATGTCTATAGGGGCAAGGGTATTGTTATGAGAAAGTCTGGAACACCAGGGGCCTCATGTACAAATGGTGCGTACGCACAAAAATGTTACGTAAGCCCATTTCCACACTCTAATCGCGATGTATAAAACCTAAACTTGGCGTAAAGCCCCGCACATTTTCACGGTAGCTCCAACCCTGACGTACGCAAGTTCTCTGCTCGGTTTTGCAAACTGGCGGCACCCAGTGTCAAAGCAATGCTGCTGTTCCCAGGTGGTTTCCCTTTCTTTCTTACATCCACAACGCCGGCTTTATCAAATACACTGAAATTAACCATATATTGTTCATTAGTTTAATGCATCTGATTGTAATTAACCTATCACAATATATTGGTCCACGGAATGGCCAAACTATTCTAAATACCATAGCTGCTTTAGCACTGTTACTCTCACTGCACCTTCTTCTTCAACTTTCAGCTGCTCCCGTTAGGGGATGCCACAGCGGATCATCTTTTTCCATATTACTCTCACTGCACCACTCGGAGCAGCTGATCAGAAAGAGAATTACTGGTATGCATAATCAAGCACACGCTGCCTCAGCCATTCGCTATTTAAACTGTTCTCATCCGACAAACGCTTCAGAGCCTTTCCTGTACGGACCTCGCAGTTCAGAAACAGTTTCATCCCAAGAACTATAAACCCACTCAATCAGTCCATCAAGTGCTCCATATAGAACTGTTTGTACTTACAAGTACAATTACCTCACTGTAAATTTGTGATACAGTTATAATATTGCACAACCTGCGCCACTTTATAAAGCGCGCATTTACATATGATGACAATATCATTTTTAAGATGAAATGCAGCAAAATATGTTTATTACATTATACAGATAAAATGTTAACATCATTTAAATAATCCATCCATTTTCCAACCTGCTACATCCTAACTACAGGGTCACGGGGGTCTGCTGGAGCTAATCCCAGCCAACACTAGGTGCAAGGCAGGAAACAAACCCCGGGCAGGGCGCCAACCCACCGCAGGGCACACACACATACCCACACACCAAGCACACACTAGAGACAATTTAGGATTGCCAAAG
The DNA here is from genome assembly GCF_900747795.2 of Erpetoichthys calabaricus. Lineage (NCBI taxonomy): Eukaryota > Metazoa > Chordata > Cladistia > Polypteriformes > Polypteridae > Erpetoichthys > Erpetoichthys calabaricus. The sequence continues at coordinate 42,537,609 of NC_041410.2, forward strand.
CACCTAACCTGCATGTCTTTGGACTGTGAGAGGAAACCGGAGCACCGAGAGGAATCCCACGCAGACACGGGGAGAACATGCAAACTCCACGCAGGGAGGACCTGGGAAGCAAACCCTGGTCTCCTAACTGTGAGGCAGCAGTGCTACCACTGCGCCACTGTGCCGCCTTTAAATAATCTATATTGTTAATAAATAAACATGTGAGGACACAGTGGCGCAGCACTAGCTAGTTCAGGGATTGTTCCTGCCTCGCGCTGTATTCTTGTTGGGGCTTGCGTGACCCTGGATGGATAGATGGATAGAATGATTAAACATGTACTATGAAGATATTTTAATGTTCCTTAAAAGTTTTGAAGAATCAGAGTTCTAAGCTTACAGATGGCTTAACATCTATTACAGAGCTGATTGTGTGGCGATTGGTTTACTTGAAGAAAGAAAAGGAAGGACAGGAATTGGAGGTTAGTACGTTTGAAAGAGACAGTACTGCTGCAATGAATTATTTTATCGAAGGTCGCGCATGGCACAGCAAGCATCTTGTGGAAGGCAGGAACAATCTGTGGACGAGGTGCCTGCTTGTCACTATCACTGCGCCACTGTGTTTCTATGTTTAATAACATGCTTTAACTCCTATCATCATGAAAATGATATCAAGTATACATCTCAGTATTGTAATTATTCAGAGAGCTGTAATATCATGAATGTAATAGATTCTGTGTCCAGTCGGAGAAAGAGAAAGTCCGTTTAAGAAGCACATAGTGATTCACACACATAGAGCACATAGAAGAACAAATACAATACAAAGCATTTAACGTACTACTTTAGTGACAATGGAATTTGAGAAACTAGTAAATTAAACGATTTTACGATGAAGTTTATGATGTTCTATTTTAATGACAAAATAAATTGTGATTGACATGGAAATTTCGAGATTAAAGTTGGCATTTTGAGCTATTATCTCACTGTGTCCATATTTTTTTTTTCTTTTCTCTGTACCCTAATAAGCTTTCATATGACACACAGATGGTGGGCTACGACTCGCCTTTTCACGGCGACTTTGATATCTTTTTTATTTTGGGCACTGTGCATCGTTGTGAACTTCAGCTTTTGAGTTTCTCAGATCTCTTTCTCTGTCACTCGATCAACTTCCTTTTGCTGATTAAATCACTTGTGGCACCCGGCTGGAGTTCATGCCTGGCCGGGATGCCCAGGAGGACCGGAGGAGGGCTTGTGCCTCCTCCAGAACACGAGGGGGCGACCGCCCTGGTTGTATTGGGGGCCACGGGTACAGGGCTTGGAAGCCCAACCCTATAGGGGCCCATGGTCACCGCCAGGGGGCGCCCCAATGCCTTGGGAGCAAAACTTAAAGGAAGTGGTGAGGCGGCCTTCTGCTGTTATACACCTAAAATCTGGAATAGCCTGCCAGTAGGAATTCGCCAGGCTAATACAGTGGAGCACTTCAAAAAACTGCTGAAAACACATTACTTTAACATGGCCTTCTCATAACTTTACTGTAATTTAAATAATGATACTCTGTATATCCAATTCATTATAATAACTATTCATGGTGGCTCTAAAATCTGTACTAACCCCTACTCTCTCTTCTGTTTCCTTTTCCAGTGTCCTTTTGGTGGTGGCTACTCAAAGCACTATGATGTTCCAACAATGATGGATGGATTAAAAGCCACAAGTCTGTATGACCATCAGCATCAAGTGACTCCGTGAGAACCCTAACTACAAAGAGGACTATTTCATTTATGTTAGGTAGAATGCCCAGAGGGGACTGGGTGGTCTCGTGGCCTGGTACCCCTACAGATTTTATTTTTTTCTCCAGCTTTCTGGAGTTTTTTTTTGTTTTTTCTGTCCACCCTGGCCATCAGACCTTACTCCTTTTCTATGTTAACTAATGTTTTCTTATTTTAATTTCTTATTTTGTCTTTTATTTTTCTTTTCTTCATTATGTAAAGCACTTTGAGCTACTTTTTGTATTAAAATGTGCTATATAAATAAATGTTGTTGTTGGGAGCCCTGGACCTCAGCACTTCCGTCACACCTGGAAGTGCTGGGGGAAAGAGGAGCAGGGACACCTGAAGTCCTTCTGGTTGCGCAGCCGGCACTTCCGCCACACAGGGGAGTGTCGACGGAAGAGTGTCGGGAAGCACCTGGAGCCCATCCGGGGGGTGTATAAAAGGGGTCGCCTCCCTCCATTCAATGGCAAGAGTCGGGTGGAAGAGGACGAAGCTCGGTGGAGAGGAGTGGAGGCGGACCAGAGACTGAGAAGGCATTGTGTTGTGTGGCCAGGACTTAAGGGGTGATTGGTGCTGCGGCACTGGGTTTGTGCTCACCAAATAATTGTAAATATTGTATAATAAACGTGTGTGTGGTGAAACCATCATGTCTACCTGTCTGTGTGCGGGCTGTTCCCCACACACTGTTTAAACCAACAAATAGTAAGTTTTTCCTTGCCTCCACTTGGTATTCGCTGAAATTCTTCTATTTTCCCCCCTGCTTTTGCCATTGTCTTTTCACAGAAGGCTGAGCTTAAGGGCTATTTATATTGATTTGCATATTCAAAGAGGCATTGGGGCTGGACAGCAGGCGCATGCGCGTGCACGAACGTTACTTTTCACGCTGACCGGGATTTATGTAGCGGAAGAATGTGGAAGTTGGCGTTCGCACAGATATCTGCATTTTTTTGTGCATATGAACATTTCTGCTTTTGTCCGTATACCATGTTATAGTGTGAATTTTACGCGTGGCGTTATACGTGAGGCCTCAGGTGATTGTTATGAGAAAAGGTGCTGATGAGGTCATCATCATGAGAAACCCTGTACAGCAGATGATGGGAGACTAATGTGAGAGGGGTGCATTTTGTGATAAGAACTGTAATATATTTGGGGCTCACCAAACACTCGGGGCTCAATTCACAAACTCAGATAGGCTTTGTGTGCTCTGCAATTGTTTTCTTTTCTTTCCTGTCAATAATGGAGAATCCACTGCATCCACTAAACAGTATCATCTCCTGACAGAGGAGCCGCTTCAGCAACAGACTGCTGTCAATGTCCTGCTCTACTGACAGACTGGGGAGATTGTTTCTCCCCCACACTATGCGACTCTTCAATTCCACCCCGGCGGGGTAAACGTTAAAATTATACAAAGTTATTGTCTGTCTGTATACCTGCATTGCTATCACTCTTTAATTTAAAATTGTTCTTTATCAGTATGCTGCTGCTGGAGTATGTGAATTTCCCCTTGGGATTAATAAAGTATCTATCTATCTATCTATCTATCTATCTATCTATCTATCTATCTATCTATCTATCTATCTATCTATCTATCTATCTATCTATCTATCTATCTATCTATCTATCTATCTATCTATCTATCTATCTGTCTATCTATCTATCTATCTATCTATCTATGCTGTGCAATAAAGTCTCAATTCTGACTGTCTTTCTGAGGACTCTGCTCATTTTTCCTGAAGATCTCTGCACAACACATGTCATGTGAAAAAATGTACTAAAGAAATAAATGTTGTTGTTGTTGCTGTTGTTGAGTCAAATGGTACTTCTGATTGAAGGAACGTTAATTTTTTTCATAAACAAAGTAACATAAAATCTGTTCATTTACACAAGTGGACAGAATAATATGAAAAAGCACTTTTGTGTCATTTTGCCTTTGTAGGCTGGTAATGCAGAATGGGTACAACAAGGTAAGTCTGTTATTTAGTTGACTGAATTTTTGTAGCACTTTGTAATTGAAGGAAAGTTGAATGAAGGCTTTTGAAATGGTAATGCAAAGTATACTTTCTATTGAGCTATGATTCACTTAGAATAGATTTATAAAATTAAAGGGACAAGCCTGCTTTGCCAGTCGGTAAGCAGAAAATACTCTCCCTGCTAAAAGGAAAGCAAAAAACAAAGATCAATGCAGACTCGACTGAGACAAATTAGGTACCTATTAGTTGGTTAGAATCATTTGTATGACTTGTCATTTTTATTCAGTAGCCTTTTTTCTGCATGTCCTTGCTGTCGCAAGGGTGAAGGTTGCTTATTTATATACTGTACCCGTGTCTACCAGTAAGACTACTAAAGTTGTACTACAGCTGCAAGGGCCCCTTGCTAAAAGGAGCTCTAAATATTGCCATATGAATAGAAAAATAAAGTTTGAAACTAGAAAAACAGATAGATTACTTAAAATATACTAAATGGCAACAATCAAGAAAAATAATCATAGTTCTGCATTTTCTGTGTATACATATTGCAAAACACCATGAAATGAGCAAAGCTGGTTAGTCATTTAACAGCAGAAAGGGTATAGAAACTTGCCTACTGTGCACTTTCCATCTTGGTCAGGTTGTGGAATTCTCACAAGAGTGGTCACATCATCGAGTAAAGATCTAGTAATTCTTGACACCTTCCTCTTGAGACCCACATATACTGAACTGCCCATTCTCTGAAAAAGTCCCTGGCGTAGGCCATCCAGTCCCTGCCATAAGACTGAACTGGCTTCGATAGCAGGCTCTGACTTTTCTATTTCATTGGAGCGTGAGAATGCATGGAGGAGGAGAGATGGCATTGAGGCCAGGTGCTCAGATTCAGTTTGTGTCTGATTATTTACTCCACCCTCTTCCTTAAGAGCTTCAGGAAGTACACTGAACGGTTTGAAACGCCCAATGGACTGTATTCCTCCATTAAGGTTTCCTATCCCTCCATTTCCTGGGTGGAAATTGACAACAGGCTTCCAGTTCTTTGCTTCTAAATAACGATAAAGCTGTTGCAACCAATCAAGGTTAAAGCCACAATCTGTGTGCCCAGTCAAAGCACAGAAAATGCTTTGCAGTCCAGTACTACCATGTCCATAACTTCCATTTAGCAATGTCTGAAAAATGGTCTCCAGCAGCGTGCCAATCATATCCCAGTTTTGCCACAGGAAATTGAAAAGAGGGTGATTTTGCTGCCGCTCTAAAAAGTTTATCAAAATCTGGAGTATGCTCAAAATCCCATCATAGTGCTGACTCCCTCTGAGAGAGACAAACATATTGTGGATCTTGAACTTTGGCCTAAGTGGCTCCTTCCTGTTTGGAGTTTCTAAAATACTTCCGCCCACATTGAGAAAGGACTGCAATAGATTACCCCAGAACTGTTGTCCACCTTCAATTGAGAGATTTGGATCAGGTACTGGACTGGACTCTCCCCCAGCCCCTTGCATATACATTGATATATTGTAGAGGAATCCAGAAAGCCTGTTCTTCTCCAGTGGCCGACCAGAGTTGGAGATCAAGCGTTGGAGATTCAGACTCTTTTTGGGGAATAGACCAAGAGTATGAAGCCCCTCCATTATGTCTGTGACAATATTTTTGGTGTGATGACCATGTGCCTTGGTGGACTGCGCCTTCTCTTCCTGGGGATCTGACACCACATCTTTTCTGAGTAGGGCAAGGATATCATGCCACGTTATCTCTGATTTGGCTGCTGACTCTCCTGGAGAATATATAAGAAGGAGCATTAGTAAACTAAACAGCCTAATTCCCTAACAAGAAAGCAGTAAAGCAAAAAGAACAAGATGATAAACCTACAACCCAGGACAGAACACCTGCAATATACTTAACTTTACACTTGTAATGTTCTCTTGCTACTGAGGGTCATGCAGCTCAAGTTACACATCTGCTGAATGCCTTGACATCCAAGTCATTACAGTCACATTTACTACACACTGTATCCCATGAGATCCCTCTGTATAATACTCACTCATTTTATTTCAGAAATGACTTCAGACACTGTTACGTGGTAGGTGCCTCAAAGAACACCATCTTCAAGTGGTGATTCCTAGCCAAGATAAGCCTCTTTCTCGTATTTTATAGTTTAGCGATGGCTCTTTACGGCCACTCAGCCTATCAAACATGCAGCTCGAAGTTTTCTCTTTACAGCTGAAAGTGACGCTTACTTACTCTACTTCGACCACAAACCTGTCATCAAGTTGTTGACCATTAGAAACTTGTCTTCTGATATTGTTGTGGCTTTGGGTCTTGTTCCTGTCAGAGTTTCCTCCAGTTTCCACATAGCAAAACCACTAGTGTTACATTAACTCTTATAGTGTTATAGTGTTAAAGTAAACCATAAAAGTGAATATATGACAAATGTGGACCCCTATATGCACTTAAAGTGTATATATCTTTTCACCAGTAGTGCACACACACATACATAAATATATGTATGTATATGTATTTATACTGTAAATACATCTGCCCATTTACAATATCTACTTCAATTCAGGATTGCGGAGCCCAAAGCAGCATTGGACAGAAGGGAGGAACCAATCCTTAATACAAATAATATAACTTCTCAAACATTCAAAAAAGTTATAAAACACACCACAGATTTGGTACCAGCAATCAGAAGAACTTAATCATCTTCACAGACACTAAGACCTCACATGTTTACAACATAAAATAAAATAAAATTTCACAATAAAATCAGTACATCAGTATATCTGCAGCTACTAAAACCACAATCAAATTCAGTCATTTCAAGTAAGACATTAGCATTATTTACCTTTTGACACATTGTGGATTAGCTTTTCAAAATAATGCTGGGGACTCTACACTTGTGTGTGTGTGTAAAATTTCAGAAATGTTCTTTCTTGTGATGCTGTTAAAAGTTATAGTCAATAACACATATCAATAAAGTAGCTTATAAATTGTTTCGTAGGTTGACTTGTTGAGTAGCCTTTGTCCATTACTGGGGAGAAAAGTTGTGGTGAAGATTTCAAACACTGATTGCTTAAAAAAGGGGAATTTCTTTGAAGATTAGAAAAATGGATGTGTTGTGATTTGGACTGCAGCAGATGCCTTAAGAGTTTGCACAAAATGAATACCAGGATATAAACATGTTTTACAAGAAATGAGAGGAGTTTGAGATAGTGAAGAAATTAGTAGTCATACCTGAACATGTATTCCAGAATCAAAGTCAGTAAAAAAGCAGAAAGTTCTAACACTAAGTCTTCTTAGCTCCCTCTTACACTAATCCAGGAAAAAGACAAAGTTCTGAGAGAAAAAATGAGTGAAAACTAGGACACACTTCATGATGTTATCAGCAATGGGAAGAGCTACCAGGCCATAGCCACACTACACAGTTCTGTAATGGTGGTGATGTTATTGTCAAAGCATAAAAAATATGAACAATAATTTAAAAAAATATTCAAAACTGAAAAAAAAAACATTAAAGGACCTGCCATGACAGGATGGAGGGATGGAGAGATGATGATCTTGCAGTGAAGTTACACCTTTATTGATTTTTATCTCTGGAACATTTATGGCAAGCTCAAACTTTTAAGTCTGTAGACTATTTTTAATTGCCAGTTCTAAAATTGGCCCATTGTGATTGAATGTTCAGATATGTCTGAATGTGGTGTGCTTGGGTTGTTCCTCACTTTGCTTCCAATGCTCTGGCTCACACAACTTCAAACTGGATGAACCTTATAGAAAACATGGATGCATGACCTGGGTGTGTGCAATGTGTTACTATATAGAACTAATGTAGGCAATGCAAAACATGAATGCTATTAAACTTATAGAGATCTCACAAATTTAAATTGTTTTATAATCACTGCCTCTTTTAAACATCTGCTGTGTCAATACTGTGAAGACAATATTCAGTAAATACTAGGGGACTTTGCCCCCTGCTTGCTTCGCTCGCCAACCCCCTTGCCTGCGCTATATGCTAGCCTCTTTGCGTTTCTGCTGCTCGCGTATGGGGATGCGGATGTACAATTTACTAACTATTTTACATTAAAGCGAGTAATTAACCATATTAAAAAATATTAAATCGTCATAATCTGAAAGTAAATTATGTTTCATGTTGCGTTAGAGTTATTTGTTGCATAATAAGATTTTGTTCTGTTTGGCTTTGAAATTAACATGCAATAACTTTTTAAACTTACACTTTTACTGTAAAACTTCAGTAAAAACAATTTTTTTAATAAAATTTTTGTCAATATCACATTGAATTTTGATTCTGTGTTTGGACTTTCATTGTGACAACGCAACCTATATCTGCCTGTGACTGAATTTAGTTTCTTTCTCTCTATTAAATAAAATGACTTTTTCGAATGTTTGGCTCTGAGATTTGTAAATTGTCTTTGCAATAGCTATGCTAACGGGAAACTGTTAACGTTTTAATACGAATGGTATATCAAGATCTCCTTTGTTGTCTAATGTTATCCACAGCAGATGAACTACATTACCTTTCTTGGATACATCCTTACAGTAATTAATTCGGAGGAAGATTGGACGTTCTTTAACGGTTGTAGATATTCTTCGGGATATTGTAAGTTGATGTTTTCATCTTCCCCACAATCACCACCAACTGTTTCTGCATAGTCTATTGATACGCATTTAACCAATTTGCCATGTAACCAATCAACATTTTTGGCGTTAATTCGTTTGACTTCATCATTTCTCAGTGCTAGGATTGCCCGTGTACTCATTTGTTCTGTTGATAACCCTTTGTGATTAAATTCTTCAATAACATTTGGACATAATACGTCTTCTTTAATTGGGAACGTAAAGTGAGGAAAACATTAAAATTTATAAGAGCTGAGAGTGCAGGAACTGTGTCTGTCAAAAGCATTCCCACGAATGAGAGATGAGAGTACAGTGTGTGTGGTTGAATCTGGTTGAGAGGAGGGCGTGACTTGAAAACATCTCAAGGCCAAAGTCTCAACTCACAGGACTTGAAAAAATCTTCCAAAAAGTCTCATCTTGTCACAGGATTTTTTTCATATAATAGAGAGAAATAAATTACGGGGTTAATTTAGAAGTCATTTTAAAACATAAAGTGCTGAATTGAACAGACTGATACTTTATAAACACTAAAGGTTTGGGGCAAGACTAATGACTATTCCAGATTTTGCTCCCTGTTGCCATCCCCCCCACCGTGACAACTGGCATTAAAGTACAGTCATACTACTGTGATGCCATTACAGCAGATATCTTAAAAGTTTTACCTTTTGTAGAATCAGATGTTCCAAAAAGTAGAATTGCAGTCAGAATGAAGAGTACATCCATTTTTCTTGTAGTCTCAACTGTACCTCTGATAGCTTCACCTACTAGTCACTCCAAACACTTTTCACCTACCATCATTTGACCTGCACAGTAGATACCAATTCATTTAAGGTCAATGAGAATAAAAATATATTTTCTTTCATTTTAATAATAACATTTATCGTTAATCATGCATTTACTGTTTATTTTTAAAACACCAGCCCTGAAGCGCTGGATTTTATTATGCCATGTTCCTTTACATTCACTATTATGGTGATCACAACAATTAGCTCAGTATTATTCTGATTCTGTACTAGCACTAGCACCCATTACCTATTTACAGGAGGCTATCCCAAGGACAAGAAACACAAGGCTGGATGTCACGTTTTGCACCACAATGATGCATATACTTGTTTTATGAATGGACTAAATGTAAACAAGTTATGTTTGTCAGCTAGCCAAATTAACAAATTCCGCAGTAAAGCCTTTTAGCCGAAAAATGAAGCAAACAGTAAGAATAATGGACAGTATTTTATCTGGATTTTATTCTATAGTTTTGCAGGAAATAGGAGGATTGTAAATAGACTGGCAAAATGTATGTATTGTGTTTTAAAAGTTTAACTAAAACTGAGAATTTTGTTAGTAAAATTGATATAATTATATAAAGAACAAATTCAAGAAACCTTAATGAATATTCATACAGGGTACTGTTGTGCTTTTTAGAATGTGACACTTTCATGCATATGCTGTAAATCTTACAGCTCATTAAAAATACATTAAACATTGTGTGTTAAAAGCCTTTACAGCAGGATTAAGATCAAAACGCGGGAATGCATGATAACAAGACAGTGAAAAGAAGAATTACAAAACACTTGTACCAGGAGAGCCGAGTTTATTTGGATATTACAGCAATAAGTGAGATGAGCTGCTCAGTAGAGGCAGACTGTATGTTGAATCACCTTCACCTTGTTTCCTTTTGCATGTCTTCTGAGGGGTTTGCACAACTAACACCTGCCATGAGTAACATAAGACATATGACTTGATAACACTGATACTGTTTCCTTTCAGTCCAATCTGACATGTTAGATTAGCAGAAACGTTCAGTTACAATACAGTAACTGAAAATTTTTACAGCCATATACAAAAATATACATATTTTAAGACAATGTGTCGGTCCATGCCAAACATATTAAAGAGCTGTTTAAAATATAGTGTTCATAATATTAATATTCATACACGTGCACTTTTTTAAAAACATGCACTTTTATAACACACATAACATGGTTTTTGAGAAAATACACTTCATTTTATAAACAATTTAATTGACCCAATTTTGGCTGCCTGTTGTTTAGGTCATACAGTGAAACTACCGGCACTTAACAGTAATTACATACATTTGGAAACATTTCCAATAAGCTGAATTAACTGATTACCAAATATTAAAGTAGTGAAAATAAACCTAGATACTCACATGTTATCTTCTGATTTTTCAGAAACAGTGTTTCACTTCTTCATGTCTCAAAAGTAAAGTTCACATTGTATGTCAAAAGTATGTATTCCATTATGTTATGATTCTGTGACAGATCCCTGTAGTACTTCCTCTCTTCTCTCTTTCTCTCCCACTTTCTCACTTTCTCTCTCTCTTGCTTGAGCTTTAGCAGACCACACAAAAGCTCCCAGTTCAGGTTTCATTCATTCTCTCTCCCTCTCTCTCTCACTTCCATGTGTCCTTGTACCAGCTGCTGTCTAATAAAAAGGTAACTGGGGAAAAGACGGTTAAACCCTATTTTTTCTACTAATCCATTTCAATTAACTATTCTTTGGTTTTTCAAGAGAAACCATCCTTAAACTTACAGTATAAATAAATTAGTCAGCATTCAGTGAAGAGCTCTTTCAGTTTCTTGGTATGTATATAATTTTGTTAGGCATTCCCTTATATTATTTTCCTAATAAAGTGATTGTATTCTTATTCTTGTTGGAAGTGAATAGTTAATATTTGGTTAAGGTGTTCTTAGTGGTGTATATGGTCAGTTAACAAGAATGTGGTTCAGTTTGAGAGAGTGAAATCTTACTACACGTAATGGCAGCTTGAGTCTTCAAAGTGGTAGCTAGCATCCTAATAGCTAAATGGGCTTATGAGGTAACTTTAAAGGGCATTGTGTGGACTACAGATCTGTTTCAAATAATTATGTACACTTTTTTAATCTTAGAAAAAGATTTAAAGAAACAGGTTTCACCTCAATACATTGATTTTCTCTCTTGGAAACAGAAGGTTGCAGGCAACAGTTCATTTCAGTTAATTTGTAGATGCTATATCATTTTTTTTCCAATTCAGCCTAACAGCACTGTGTACATTTACAAATGTAACTAAAAATATAATTTAATCAAACACAAAGGAACAACTCATGTAATAGATGACAAATGTATCATTTCTAAAAATATACTCTCTCTCTATACAGTGGTGTGAAAAACTATTTGCCCCCTTCCTGATTTCTTATTCTTTTGCATGTTTGTCACACAAAATGTTTCTGATCATCAAACACATTTAACCATTAGTCAAATATAACACAAGTAAACACAAAATGCAGTTTGTAAATGGTGGTTTTTATTATTTAGGGAAAAAAAAAAATCCAAACCTACATGGCCCTGTGTGAAAAAGTAATTGCCCCCTGAACCTAATAACTGGTTGGGCCACCCTTAGCAGCAATAACTGCAATCAAGCGTTTGCGATAACTTGCAATGAGTCTTTTACAGCGCTCTAGAGGAATTTTGGCCCACTCATCTTTGCAAAATTGTTGTAATTCAGCTTTATTTGAGGGTTTTCTAGCATGAACCGCCTTTTTAAGGTCATGCCATAGCATCTCAATTGGATTCAGGTCAGGACTTTGACTAGGCCACTCCAAAGTCTTCATTTTGTTTTTCTTCAGCCATTCAGAGGTGGATTTGCTGGTGTGTTTTGGGTCATTGTCCTGTTGCAGCACCCAAGATCGCTTCAGCTTGAGTTGACGAACAGATGGCCGGACATTCTCCTTCAGGATTTTTGGTAGACAGTAGAATTCATGGTTCCATCTATCACAGCAAGCCTTCCAGGTCCTGAAGCAGCAAAACAACCCCAGACCATCACACTACCACCACCATATTTTACTGTTGGTATGATGTTCTTTTTCTGAAATGCTGTGTTCCTTTTACGCCAGATGTAACGGGACATTTGCCTTCCAAAAAGTTCAACTTTTGACTCATCAGTCCACAAGGTATTTTCCCAAAAGTCTTGGCAATCATTGAGATGTTTCTTAGCAAAATTGAGACGAGCCCTAATGTTCTTTTTGCTTAACAGTGGTTTGCGTCTTGGAAATCTGCCATGCAGGCCGTTTTTGCCCAGTCTCTTTCTTATGGTGGAGTCGTGAACACTGACCTTAATTGAGGCAAGTGAGGCCTGCAGTTCTTTAGACGTTGTCCTGGGGTCTTTTGTGACCTCTCGGATGAGTCGTCTCTGCGCTCTTGGGGTAATTTTGGTCGGTCGGCCACTCCTGGGAAGGTTCACCACTGTTCCATGTTTTTGCCATTTGTGGATAATGGCTCTCACTGTGGTTCGCTGGAGTCCCAAAGCTTTAGAAATGGCTTTATAACCTTTACCAGACTGATAGATCTCAATTACTTCTGTTCTCATTTGTTCCTGAATTTCTTTGGATCTTGGCACGATGTCTAGCTTTTGAGGTGCTTTTGGTCTACTTCTCTGTGTCAGGCAGCTCCTATTTAAGTGATTTCTTGATTGAAACAGGTGTGGCAGTAATCAGGCCTGGGGGTGGCTACGGAAATTGAACTCAGGTGTGATACACCACAGTTAGGTTATTTTTTAACAAGGGGGCAATTACTTTTTCACACAGGGCCATGTAGGTTTGGATTTTTTTTCTCCCTAAATAATAAACACCATCATTTAAAAACTGCATTTTGTGTTTACTTGTGTTATATTTGACTAATGGTTAAATGTGTTTGATGATCAGAAACATTTTGTGTGACAAACATGCAAAAGAGTAAGAAATCAGGAAGGGGGCAAATAGTTTTTCACACCACTGTATATATATATATATATATATATATAGACAGATGGGTATCAGCAGAGTGAAAGGGAAGATCTACAGAATGGTAGTGAGACCAGCTATGTTATATAGAGCATCCGGAAAGTATTCACAGCACATCACTTTTTCCACATTTTGTTATGTTACAGCCTTATTCCAAAATAAATTAAATTCATTTCTTTCCTCAGAATTCTACACACAACACCCCATAATGACAACATGAAAAAAGTTTACTTGAGATTTTTGCAAATTTATTAAAAATAAAAAAATTGAGAAAGCACAATTCATAAGTACATAATACATAAGTATTCACAGCCTTTGCCATGAAGCTCAAAATTGAGCTCAGGTGCATCCTGTTTCCCCTGATCATCCTTGAGATGTTTCTGCAGCTTAATTGGAGTCCACCTGTGGTAAATTCAGCTGATTGGACATGATTTGGAAAGGCACACACCTGTCTATATAAGGTCCCACAGTTGACAGTTCATGTCAGAGCACAAACCAAGCATGAAGTCAAAGGAATTGTCTGTAGACCTCCGAGACAGGATTGTCTCGAGGCACAAATCTGGGGAAGGTTACAGAAAAAATTCAAAGGAGTGGCTTCAGGACAACTTTGTGAATGTCCTTGAGTGGCCCAGCCAGAGCCCAGACTTGAATCCAATTGAACATCTCTGGAGAGATCTTAAAATGGCTGTGCACCGACGCTTCCCATCCAACCTGATGGAGCTTGAGAGGTGCTGCAAAGAGGAATGGGCAAAACTGGCCAAGGATAGGTGTGCCAAGCTTGTGGCATCATATTCAAAAAGACTTGAGGCTGTAATTGCTGCCAAAGGTGCATTGACAAAGTATTGAGCAAAGGCTGTGAATGCTTATGTACATGTGATTTCTCAGTTGTTTTATTTTTAATAAATTTGCAAAAACCTCAAGTAAACTTTTTTCGCATTGTCATTATGGGGTGTTGTGTGTAGAATTCTGAGGAAAAAAATGAATTTAATCCATTTTGGAATAAGGCTGTAACATAACAAAAGGTGGAAAAGGTGATGCGCTCTGAATACTTTCCAGATGCACTGTATGGATTGGAGACGGTGGCACTGACCAGAAAGCAGGAGACAGAGCTGGAGGTGGCAGAGTTAAAGATGCTAAGATTTGCATTGAGTGTGACAAGGATGGACAGGATTAGAAATGAGTACATTAGAGGGTCAGCTCAAGTTGGACGGTTGGGAGACAAAGTCAGAGAGGCGAGATTGCGTTGGTTTGGACATGTGCAGAGGAGAGATGCTGGGTGTATTGGGAGAAGGATATTAAGGATAGAGCTGCCAGACAAAAGGAAAAGACGAGGTTTATGTATATGGTGAGAGAAGACATGCAGGTTGCGGGTGTAACAGAGCAAGATGCAGAGGACAGGAAAATATGGAAAAAGATGATCTGCTGTGGCAACCCCTAATGGGAGCAGCCAAAAGAAATAGAAGAAGATGGGCATGCACATAGGGGACAGCTGAAGGGCCCTAATGACTGCAATTCTACCACCGCTCCAGAGGTTGGCACTGTGTCCTAATGTTTCTCTCTCTTTCTCCCTCTGTAGACTTTTTGATCGACAGCTAAAACACATGTGATGCCAGTTCTGGTGTCAAATAAACAAATCAGCCACCGTGACACAACGTTAGAGGCTTTGCCTACCCGTAAGGGGATGCAAAAGTGTGTACACCTGAGGAACCCCAATAAGGGCAAAACACATGTTGTGTACTCTTTGTCTTATTTGGTGATTACTGTATCACAGATCTATGATCTGCTTCTCACAACTGAGAGGATGTGGCAGATGTTTGCTGACTGGCCAACCAACCGCAAGCATTACCTGGTAGGTAACCACCTAAATAATTGTGATTCAGAACAAAGAATGTAATATAAATTTATATATATACATTTTGTGACAGCGTGAAACAGACCAAGGTTGCCATTGAAATATTGGAGTGCCAAACGAGCAACCCATGTTTAAACAAAATTTTTAATATAGCACTGTTAGGCAGTCAGGTCATTTAGGCTTCAACAGCCCAAGGAACACAGTTATGAATGATCTCCTTTGAGGTTCAGGCTTAGAATGAACACTTCCTTCTGGGGACCTCCCGTTTTTATGGTGTCTTAGGTGGAAAGGCGGAGTCTTCTCTGGGTATTATAGGTGGGTCTAGGTCTTCCTAGCATGTCCTACTGGGACTGTGGTGTAGAGATAAAAAATGGATAGTGTCAATGCCTCCCCTCTCCCAAGGTGGTATCAGTAACCTTTTCGGTGCCTGGAAGGTGATATATTGTCACACATGTGTATCTGGGGGTCACCTTCCTAGCTCTGCTGAGGTCAACAGTATCAATCTGAGATGATGGGGGCACTCATACTAACAGTCTTTCCTTTTTCACTCGCAGCACCAAGAAACCACCTAACAGTCTACAGGGCCCAGAGCTGGCCCACCCTTCTGGTTAAGGCTCTATGAAACCTGACGGTCCCTGAAGGATGGTGTCTAACTTTATACCGGGAAACTGACTTAAAGAAAGCCTCAGTGACTGATCTGTGTCTTCCTAACTTGGAAAAACTTTTAATTGTTTAGCAATTGGACTTTGCAAAAGGAGGAGGGGGCGGTGAGCAGACAAGCCACACTCCCCAAAGAAGGTAAGGGGTCGGGATTTACGTGCCAAAGCTCCACTGGTAAAGTAGAAAAGGTGGAGTTGGCAGGCCTGTCTGTGGGCTACCCCAACCCTCCAGACGACCCAATTGAGCATCCGTCAGAGAGGTCCATGTCAGCTGGCTTCAAGCTGGCGGGAAAGGAAGAGCAATGGCTGATATATGCACTAATACATTATGTAAAGGAGCTGGAGAGGGACTCCAACCCTTATGTTCTCTGTTACAGGTACTCAGTAATTTAAGGAGCCTTGTTGAGGGGTTGGAGAGGATGACCGTGGAGCTGATGAAGGTGGTCGACGCCTACCTGAAGAGGCATGGGGTCAGAATCTCCACCCTGATTGATTCAGCGGTACAGGTAAGTGTATCCTATACCATATAAAATACGGGAACTCCATTTAAATTGTCCTCAGATGTAACTTCTGAAGGAAGGCGAGTAGTCCGACAATAGTTGTAGGTGCAATGACCGACCGCTTGGCAGTGGGCAAGGGGGAGCCGGAGTGGCATGTTGGCGCAAGTGTCCGGATCCTTCAACACCCCACCAAATCAGCACTGGTCACACACAAATCTAAAAGAGTGCAGGCAGCACGGGGTCTCTCTTCTTGCCATAGAGAGACCCAGACTGTCACTGCACCCCAGAATAGAAGGAAGACCTAGAAAAGAAAGACAGAGTCTCCAAACAGTGCAGCACGTGAGGGTGGAGAAAAGCCAACCTCAGCTGGGCATGAGGTGGAGCTGGACTTCCTGCACTGCTTTCTTGTCCACAGGGCATGAATATGAGGAGGGGAGTGACAGTGCCACTGGTAAAATAGAAAAGGCCACCATGTGGGTCCCCTGCTTGTCTTTTTGTTGCATAACTGAGCCATGGTCCAGAAAACATCAACTTCCCATCTTGGAGAACAGCCCTCACGGGACAGGACACTTCACCCTACATGGATCAGCAAATGGAATGGGTGAAGGGGTAAGAGAGAAAGGGCTTTGTGGTAGGTAAGAGTTAATAAATTGAAAAATCCACCATACCAGAGTAAGATGGTACAGAAGAAGGGACTATTACATTTAAAACCACAGTTTGATTTGACCAACAGTTTGCTCACACTGCTTACAGTCTTGATCCTAGGTTTCACAGTAGGTCTCTTTCTATAATAAACTGTTGCCAGGGGCAATTTTTTCAAATGGAATTCCTTATTGTATGGAAGCAAAGTGGCTTTCTGCCTACCTTTCCTTCTCTGGAAACTTCCAGGAGTCAGAAGGGGGAATCTTCTCCTTAAAACTTCAAATTTGAGCAAAAATAAGTAATTTACAGTGTGACATATATTAAAGCCTTAAATTTAACGTGAGTAGTCATCAATCAACTGAACGTATTTGTGGACTTTTGGGGGAACTACAGTCATGGTAAACCCAATTAAATGACAGTGCTACCAGCTACATCACCTTGTAGATCACAGAAGAAACATTTAGAAAAAGCCAATTGTTGCAATAGAAAAGTACTGAAATAATACAATGGAAACAGAAAATCTAGGAAATAAAAATGAATAAAAAATCAGTAAAGAGTCAACAGTTTACCAAAGAAAGAAAGAAAGAAAGAAAGAAAGAAAGAAAGAAAGAAAGAAAGAAAGAAAGAAAGAAAGAAAGAAAGAAAGAAAGAAAGAAAGAAAGAAAGAAAGAAAGAAAGAAAGAAAGAAAGAAAGAACATGACAAAGGGGTCAGTTGGTTAGCCACAACAGCCCCAAATCCTTTAGGAGCAGAGAGGTTTTGGAAGCTTTTTAATTTATTTGTTATTTTAGGCTGTATGCTGCCACTTGAGACAGTTTATACGCTATGGGTTTTAATGCGAAGGAAAACAGCAGAATCTTAAGAAGAAGTGGAATCGATCGGCTAAGAAATTATTTACAGTTGGTGTCATAACAGAGGTAAACACATCTATTCTTACAGGTTTATAAAAGAACAACAAGCAAATCTTAGATGTAATGATTTTGAATTCCTCTTCCCCTCCATATTGACCCAGTATCAATGCACAGTCGCAGTTCCAGGAATCTGAGTTTGAATCTTAACCTGGTCACTGGCTTTGTGGATTTTGTTCATTCTCCTTGTGGTTATGAATGTTTCTGCCAGGTACTTTGGTAAATACACTGACTTCCTTTTCCATTATTCATTTAGCTGCTAGTAATATAATTTCACAGGTCAAACTAAATAGCAAAGTCTGTGACCCTTCTGGAGCAAGGGCACGGACAATCAGCTCTTCAGCTGGGCATAGAAGTCCTCTCTTTTTTTGGTGTCAGCTTGCTGACTGCAGGGTGAGAAACCCGAGCCAAGATAGTGAAAGGACCCAGTCCCTTCCGTCTCAATTTCTTTATTCCTGTGTTACCAGCATTTGATTGTGAACAATAAAGTTCTCTTTTATTATTAAAGCCACAGGGAACAGTTGTCTCTCAGCAGCCAGGAGCTCATTTAACAGCACGAATAATAAATAAGAAATTCAACACTTTGGCAGACTCTTTTTCATCCTTATGGAGCGGAATGGCATATGTGGAGCTGTTGACAGTCAGAAGTGAGCAGTAGAGATACTAGTCATGATTCTTTATCAGTCTTCTTACTCATCAACCCTGAGTTTCGGAACATTATAAATGTACTGACTAAATTCAGATATTGTCCTTGCATTGTATTCCACTGCACACAATTTCTTATACATCAGCTTATAAGAAAGCACCCCATAATTTTTAAATTCTTTTAGATACATTTATTATCATTATGTTCCTTGATCCATTTAGTTAGGAAATTATGCATTTAGTTTAGGAAATTGTTGCTGCCTCATATCTCCATAATCCTGGGTTTGAATCTCAGCTTGGGGTCAAATTTATAAAACTTGTGTACAAGCAAAAAGAAACCTGAAATGTAAATAAATAACTTTCCTTGCAAAAGTTTGGATTTATAAAAGAAAACCTGACAGGAGAATCTATGTATATTTACAGCAACTCTGACCCATCCATATTTTCAGAGAAACTGGAAAACAATGACACCTTTAATCAAGTAGGGAAATACAGCCAAAACAGCTGAATGACCACTCACACGTATAGTAATTCATATCACCCAGCCATTATTATAATGTGCATTTATTTATGTGTCAAACATATTAATCTTTAAAAGTGATGAACATGATTTTACAGACAGTACTTTAGTTCCCTTTAAAGAGGTTCAATGCTGTGCATTTGCACTGAAGAGATTTTTAGTTTTTTGTCAGTTTAAATCAGCTACCTGTTGTCTCTTCTCAGGGAACTGACTGACAAGTCACAAACACCTCAGCCAACATAAAAAGGCAATTTGCAGCAGTGTCTGATTTTCCTAAAGAAATTAGAGCACTTTCCTCAGCTCATATTGTAATAAGGGTGCCTAGTGAGAATGAAGCTGGTTTTGTTAAACATAAGCAGGTTCATTACATTAATGCAGAAGTCTTCTCTGATGTCAAGATGAAACTAACAAAAATCATGGTGCAGTGGTATGTTCCAACCCATAAGTCGCAAAGTAGCTTTGGCAGACATGATGGTACGATACATAATGACTGGCTTGTTGGTAAGGTAATTTGTCTTAGTTCAGATGCAACATACTGTATATAACATGACTGCCACAATGTGACTAGTCAGATTCATAATGACCAGACTCATAAAATGACAGTGCCCATGAAAACTTGACAGGCAATATACAAAATACTAGGTCTGGTGAAATATCTTACCAAATGGTGGCACCGTTAAGGTCACTGTCAACATTTTACATGTTCCATATATACTCGTGTTTAAGTTTTCCTGCAGATAAGTCAGGGCTTGATTTTACCGTATAATTTACAGTATTTTATAATGTTGGTCCTATAAGTTGAATGCAGAAAACTCATGCTATTCATCCAAGAGATTGATATGCTAATGCCCACCTGAGAGAGTAACCACGGAGCACACTGCCTTTTTTTTTCTATGTATTGTGCGCCTACGTAACCACACGGTAGTACCCAAACTATTCCAAAGTGATGATTGCACTGTTGTGTGTTTTTTGTATCTCACACCCTCATACACCTTTATCGTAAGAGCATCTCTTTTCTATGATGGAGCGTTCGATCAAAAGATAATATGAAGCTGGTTTTAAATTAAACGTTGTTGAAGTGGAAAAAGAAATTGGTAACTGCACTGCTGCAACAAAATTCGATGTGTCTGAGAAACTGGTGCGAGATTGGAAGAGGCAAGAAGATCCATCCATCCATCCATTTTCCAACCCGCTGAATCCGAACACAGGGTCACGGGGGTCTGCTGGAGCCAATCCCAGCCAACACAGGGCACAAGGCAGGAACCAATCCTGGGCAGGGTGCCAACCCACCGCAGGACACACACAAACACACCCACACACCAAGCATACACTAGGGCCAATTTAGAATCGCCAATCCACCTAACCTGCATGTCTTTGGACTGTGGGAGGAAACCGGAGTGCCCGGAGGAAACCCATGCAGACACGGGGAGAACATGCAAACTCCACGCAGGGAGGACCCGGGAATCGAACCCAGGTCCCCAGGTGTCCCAACTGCGAGGCAGCAGCGCTACCCACTGCGCCACCGTGCCGCCCGAGGCAAGAAGATGTAAAATATATATATATATATATATGTCGCATTTTTGAACGGGTATATAAGTCGGGGTCTGATTTGATGATCGATTTTTCAGGTTTCAAGACCCGACTTATACGTGAGTATATACGGTAATAAAAAATCATAAAACAAAACCAGAAATGCATATGCATACCTGACAGCCTGAGGCAGTGGCTTAGAGTTGTGCTATAGCTTGAACTCCACATGAGTGAGCTTTTGATACCTGCTGTAGGAATAAGAACTTTAACTTTGTTATTTTTGCCTTTGGAAATGCTGGTACTAATTGAATAAGTTGGTAATTACTTATCTTACCTTTCTCTGCTGTAGGAGGTGGTTTCCAGCCATAAGATTTATACCAAGGTAACTGAAGCACATTCATTTTAAGAAACATAATAATACAATTTATTTATAAACACACAAATTATAGAAATATAATTATTGTATATATATTGACATATAAGACAGGACAGACAAACATATAACTTAGTATTGTTTTTGTAGAGTTTTACTTCTTCTTGGCAAAGATAAACAGTTCTTTAAAAGTAATGTCCAGTGTTGTGTGGAGTTGTTACTTTGTTGTTGCTCTGGGTTAAAGTGAAAGATTCTTCATGCTCTCTCTTTGCTGAATGATCATTTATCCACAGTGTTCTGTGCTTATCTCACTTAAGTTCTTTGCTATGTCATCTGCAACTTTAAAGGGAAAAGTATTACTCTTTCTGGCAGAAGAGTTTAGATGCAAACATTCCCTTTTGAAGTAAGAGCTGCTTCTCAGTCTTTAGACTGGGTTCAGTGCTTGGCTTGGCAGAATGGATCTCAGCATTCAGCTCCCCAAAGAGAGAGCGGTTCAAAAGCTTTTTAGTTTTGGAGAGAAATGGGTGTATGAAACTTTAAGACATTTAAGAGCTTCTTCAGAGTTACCTTGAAAGATTGTCCCAAAGATATACTGTAAGTGTACATAGTCTTTGAAGGATTGTATAACCTTCCGTGATTGCATTAAAGTCACTACCAGTTACAAAATCATTGCTTGCTCCTAGGCATGTTATTTTGTCCATTACATTTGTCATTTGTTTTTATTATCTGGCCTGAAAACACATACAGAGGGGCCTTTGCAAAGATGTCATATCTACTCTGATTTATACGTTTTTTATCAGATGAAGTACAGGTTGGTTCTTGTATGAGGTGTTCAGTTTACTTTTTTGGAATGTAAGTGGGGGTTTGGTGCTGCCGGAGATCTGTCTCCCTGTTAAATGTGCTGTCTTAACATGCCTAGTGAGCAATGCCCACTTTGTCCTACACTGCTTTTATTACCTGGTCCTGTCTGCTTGGTTGAAGTTACAGTTACATAGGTCCAGACTTTACTTTTCAAGACCATTTTAAATAGGTGTCCCATCTTTCGTGTTGTTCAAGGACAAAGTACAGGGCCTAAAAGATAGTTCCATTAACCGATCTGTTAATCTGAGATGAAAACTGGAGTGAACATCTTAGGAGCACAGAACTAAGTTGCCAATGCGTTTCCAAGCATTCCACTCCATATTCCTTTACTACTGGGCTGTAGTGTTCTGTCAGTGATCCGGCAGATAAACCTTTGAGAAAAAAATGAGATTTGCATACAAAACAAAAAAAACAAAAAAAATGTATAAAGTGACATGAAACCAAAACCCAATACAAGAAACAATAATCGTGGTCAAGAAAACAAGAGGGTTAAAACCGAAAGTACACATGAGAAAAGAGCACAGATGCACTTTGAATATGTCATAGATTTGGTATCTGCAAACCAAATAAGGATTTGCACTCATACAGTATGTGTCCTGTTATTCCGCTGCATGAATTACACATGGATCCCACCTCAAAGGCCAAGGACCTAGAAACACTGGAAGGGGACATAATGACATAAACAAGCACTGGTGTCCTTTGAGGAGCAAAAATCTCTCAAACTATGACATGTAGTCATTCAAAATGCTTCATTGTATTTGACACTGTGGCATTTTATTTAAACACCTGTGTAGTAAAAGAGTTTAAAAAGAGTTTAAACTTTGAGAATACAAAGTTTAGTTGATCTAAGATCGTGTAAGGATACACTGCAGTAATCAGCTCTGCTTAACATAAATGAAAGAACTTGTTTTTCTATATACTGCATATTAAGAAGCTGCATTAATTTTTCAGTGTTTTCTAAGCTGGAGAAAGCTTGTCTTAATGCAAAAATGTGCATACTAATGGACAGAGCTGTGCCAAACATAGCACTGAAATATTTTATGGATGCAGCCAAACTAACATTTGTTAGCATTCAAATTCATGAGTTAACACTTGGTGGGTGAATTTTACCTGAGCTTTATCCTTTTTATTTTAATTGTTTTATTCTTCTTAAATGTTTATTTTGATAATTTAACCCATTTTTATGTATTAGTTTATTTCCAATCAGTTGTTTGTTATTATTATTATTATTTTATTGCATTATCTTGTTTGTTTTATGTGCTATTATAGTTTAAATGTTAAGCCACGTGAACTCCTAATTATGCAGGCAGGTTGCCATTTGATCATCCACCTAAAATCCCATTTAACTAAACTTCCAGTCCTAACCTAACTGTTCATTCTAAATAGAAAATGTTTTGCACTTCATCTAATTGTGCTTTGTATGAATTCATGTTCTTTGGGGTTTTCATTTTTCCAGAATTTCGGTTGTGTGAAAATTCATCCATCCATCCATTTTCCAACCCGCTGAATCCGAACACAGGGTTACGGGGGTCTGCTGGAGCCAATCCCAGCCAACACAGGGCACAAGGCAGGGAACTAATCCTGGGCAGGGTGCCAACCCACCGCAGGACACACACAAACACACCCACACACCAAGCACACAATAGGGCCAATTTAGAATCGCCAATCCACCTAACCAGCATGTCTTTGGACTGTGGGAGGAAACCGGAGCGCCCGGAGGGAACCCACACAGACACAGGGAGAACATGCAAACTCCACGCAGGGAGGACCCGGGAAGCGAACCCAGGTCCCCAGGTCTCCCAACTGCGAGGCAGCAGCGCTACCCACTGCGCCACCATGCTGCCCTGTGTGAAAATTGTACATGAGATTCTTAGGATTCTTTAGTGTTGAGGCTTAGAATAGTATTGAACTTTTATGGTTTATGTCTTCAGGGTTTCTTCCCATTTATGTTCCTAATATGGAAAAATATGTACCTTTTCCCTTTTGCCAATTTATTTAGTGCCTTACGTATACAACTTTTTTTATTTTGAATGCATTTACTTGAGAAACTTCTTTAGTTGTTAATTTCTTATTAAAAGAAATTATATTATTTGTATTATAATTAGTAAATTTCTTAAAATAAATTATTAAATAGCATTGCTAATTACAAAGTTTGGATACAAGGCACCTTCTAATGATCACAACTACACAGATGCAAGTCTTGGGTTCGAATAGACTCTTTTTGTTTAAGTAAATACCTTCTCACAGGTTTTTAACACAGTACTCTTCATAATTAACCAAGCTTTCTTCCTTCACCTCCACTTTAGGTGAGTGTTCCCATGCTTTGCTCCTGACTCTCACTCCCCTGGGTAAAACAGAGAGTTCTTTTTACCTGAACCCAGGACAACTTCTGGCACATAACACTGGAGGCACACCCCCAATAGTTCCCTCTAGCAGCCCTAACAGGGCTCCACTCCATAACTACAGTTCCCATGAAGCCTTGCAGATGTTTAGGCAGGAGCTACAGCAAAGGGATGCTGCCACCCAGTGTACCCACATACCTTTCAGTCCCAGGTGGCATTTTCCCTCTGTTCTTTTATTATACTGGCCAGGATGCCAATCCCAGCCATTCAATCCATCAATGGTGGTCTCCCAGCCAGGAAAGCAAGAATTATCTGTCCCAGTTGGGATTCCCTTCCTTCCTTGCAGTTCAGTAGCTTTTTCAACTTTTCCCAACAGTTGACATGGATTTCTTTAAATAAATGGCTAATGACTTTACACAGGGAGTTGTTGTTCACATTTCTTGTATTGCTCATTTCAGAATCACTTATTATCATGCAGTTTTGATCTCCAGGGGACATTTTAAGACCGTAGTCCTCAAGTTCAGCTACACAACACACTTTTATTTACAGTGAGGAGACGCTTTTTCTCACTCCCCAGAGCACAGCACAGTACAATGCACCACAGTACAAGTCACAGTCCTTTTATTCTCTTCTTCTCTCTTTCTCCCTTTCCACCTCCACTCCTTCTCTGGCAGGCCTCGTCCACCTCCTCCCGACTCTGGCTCCTGAATGGCTCATTAGTGTTACCTGGAATCACTCCCTGGTGTGATGGAAGTTCAGGGTAAGGCTCTGCAGTTCCGTCTGGTAGCCCCCGTGGAATACAACAGGGCTTCACCAAACTCCAGCTCACAGAGTGCCCTGCAGGAATCCTTGGTGCCACTGCCACCCAGGAGAGCTGCCCTCTAGCGTCCCAGGGGAGGTAATGCCTCGCAGATGCTCTCTCCCCCGGTCCTTCCATCCAGCTGGTGTCCCAGTCACAAGGTCCAGTCCTACCTTCGGAATGTTGGGTGCACCCAACAGCTACAGTGTCACTAAAAGCTTTCACTGCTATGCACTGATTAAGAAATATTTATTCATTTGTTCCTACTGTAAAGATCTAACAGTTACAGTGGAACCTCGGTTCACGAACGTCTCCGTACACGTACAAATCAGTTTACGACCAAAAAGTTCGCCAAACTTTTGCCTTGGTTCACGACCACACACTCGGTATATGAACAAGCCAGTTTCCCTTTCGGTTTGTACATGTTCAGTCTCTCCCTGTGCATTTCCTGTGTAGCCACCAAGAGAGAGAGTGAGAGATTGAGACACACACACACACACACAGGCAGCGCGAGAGAGAGACAGACGCGCACACAGGCAGCGGGAGAAGAAAGAGAGCCATGCACACACACAGGCAGTGCCAGAGAGAGAGCTGGCAGCACTAGAGAGAGACAGATGCAGACACACAGGCAGCGCAAGAGAGACCCACGCACACACACAGGCAGCGCAAGTGAGAGAGAGGGGGCTGGACTCATAAGGTAGAGAAGGCAGTTAAAGAATGCACCGGGCTTGATTTTGTTTTCACTTCTGTTTACAGCGATCGGTTCATAGCGTGCATTGTTGCAATGTTACTTTTCTTGGTGGTTTATTAAATTACGGATTTTTTCAAATGTTCATTTTTTTCCCTGTGCTTAAAACTCATTAAAAAAAAACTGTTTTTAGCCAGCGGTTGATAGTGCGAACTATTGCAGTGTTAGTTTTCTCTGTTGTTCAAGGTTTTCTCAGTGTTATTCAATGTTTTTACATTTAGTTTACTATTATGCTGTGCATTCTGTGGTTTAATTAACTATATTTGTGCTTAAAAACTTAAAAAATATATATATTTACATACAGTTCATATGGTCTGGAACAGATTAATTGTATTTACATACGATCCTATGGGGGAAATTGCTTCGGTTCGTGACCAAATCAATTTACGACCAGAGTTTTGGAACGAATTATGGTCATGAACCGAGGTTCCACTGTATATTAAATCATGAACCAATTAACATTAAGCAATGAAATATTTAAGTTTTATACTGATTCATATCTCCAAATATTTGCTATGGTGACACAATGGTTAGTGCTGCTGCTGAGTTCAAATCCTGTGTACAGTCATTGTCAGTTTGGTGTTTACAATCGTCTCTGTGTCTGTGTGGTGTTTTCATTGAAGTACTGATAATTCCTTCCCACTTCACCAAAGACATACTGTAAGCGTTTGATAAAATGGCAGTTGCAAGCAGGCACTATCTGAGTGTTCCTTACAATGAACTGGTGCCCCATCCACCCAGAGGTTCTGCCCTGGGCCCAATGCTCCTGAGAAACTCCTCCCAATATGACCCTGAAATGAATTAAGTTGATTTGAGAATGAATATAAATCCTTGAATACTAATGAACAAAATTCTCAATTAATTCAGTTTTTTCAATCATTTTTTTATTTGATTTCAAAAAATAGGAAGAGAATAACAAAATAAAAATTATTTTCATACATAAATTTGAACCCCCTCTCCAATTCACACCACATGGAGTTATACAAAAGAGATGAAAAGTAACAATTAAATTAATAAAACATGCAGGTCACTGAAGTCCCAGAGGCCCACATGTCTGGCTGAGCAAGAGAAAATTAAAATTTATCAATCAAGTAATGAACTCAATGTTGTACACAATGTACTCAAATGAAATTACTAGATTAATTATTTAACTGAGGAGAAATACATTTTTGGGGCGGCACGGTGGTGCAGTGGTAGCGCTGCTGCCTCACAGTAAGAAGATCTGGGTTCGCTTCCTGGGTCCTCTCTGCGTGGAGTTTGCATGTTCTTCCCGTGTCTCAGTGGGTTTCCTCCGGGTGCTCCGGTTTCCTCCCACAGTCCAAAGACATGCAGGTTAGGTGGATTGACGTTTCTAAATTGGCCTTAGTTTGTGCTTGGTGGGTGGGTGTCCTGCGATGGGTTGGCGACCTGCCCGGGACTGGTTCCTGCCTTGCACTATGTGTTGGCTGGGATTGGCTCCAGCAGACCCCCGTGACCCTGTGTTCGGATTCAGCGGGTTGGAAAATGGATGAATGAAAATAATTTTTCTTTAATAAATATTTTAGCAATTCAGTTAGTATAATTGCAAAAATCAATTTCAGGAAACCATCCAGTTAAACTTGAATTGTGCACTGGGAGTTCTAAGATAAATTTCCAATCACTAAGAATCCCAAACTATTAGTTTAGCAATGTTCAATAAACCTAGACAAATAAGACTACAATAATTACCTAAATTACCAAATAATAGCTATAACATGCTATCCAGGAAAAAAAAAACTAGATGTGACAGTAACCCAAAAATAACTATATTCCTATATGTAAAAAAGTATGTGAATTAAAATATGATAACTGTTTCCAACAAATAACAATACCAAAACCAGTAAAGAGGATAGGAATTTCCATCCATCCATTTTCCAACCCGCTGAATCCGAACACAGGGTCACGGGGGTCTGCGGATAGGAATTTGTTTCCTTAAATTCCAAAGAGTGTAGAACTCAAATATTTGTAAAAGAAACTATGGCTACAAGACTGAGTGTCAAACAATGTCTCATAGCATTATCATTTTTATTTTGCTAGCTCCACACATTACATAATGTGGAAGAATAATTTTAGGATAACATAGCTTTCATCTTAAAGAAATAACATAAAGGGTTAATACATGTCAAAAACCTTTGCAGGCATATCAGGAAACCAAATAAAAGTCAAGTGAACAATAAAATGTACTGAAAGATGACTACAAAATCAGTAGATGCCCAGTAAAGAAGCAGAATGGACAGTTGTTATACGCACAGAAATTTCAAGGGTGGTGGCACAACTGAAAGGTATAAGAAGAACCAGAATATACTATAATAGACTTTTATTTTATATACAGTAAGTCATTTGGGTGTAAACCAATGAACCAACCAGAGTAAACGTATGCGTTTATTGACACTGTATGTTTATATATATATATATATATATAAAATTCAACATCTGTCTGTCTGTCTGTATGTCTCTCCGCTTTCATGAGAGAACCACTTAACGGATTTAGATCTGTTTTTTTTCTATAATTTGCTTGAACATTCCGGTTGATTTTGCGACTTCTCTAATCGCGCTAAGTATCATAGTTCGCTTGCAGGAGCGATTTATTTATGCCAATCTGAAGGAGACACAGCAGGCCGAGGCCCTCCTCGCTCACACGCCAGCCTCCGCTCGAGTCGGTGTATCTCTGTATTTTGGAGCGTACCGTGCCTCCGCTTAGCTAGCTATTGATTTTTAAAGTTTGTTCTGTTTCACTACTATGTGGGCAGAGCCGCGGGGGGGTGGCTAGTAGATTATAAAATGAACCTCAATTCTTTGTTTCTCTAATCTTTCTGACTATGCTGTAACAGACTGCTTTTGAAGAATGCCCCCCCTCTAAGGCATTGTGTCAAGGAGTAATTAAAAGATACAATGAACAGCTTTTCTCCTGCCAGATAACTGATTTGTCTTGTTAGAGGATGTTTCTTTCTTTAATAAGATGTTAAATTTCTACCACAGTAACTGAAAATAATTTATCTTAACAGAGCATACTTGTAAAGGGTTAGGTTATGTAGTAAACAGTATCAGAAGATAGCACTTATTTAGCCCTGACCTAAATCACTTAGCAGACAAAACTCAAAGAGATTAATCATAGAAAAAATCCTTGCAAAATTTTAACTAAAAATGGTAAGACCCATAGCCAGAAAAGACCAGCAAGACCTAAGATAAATCAAGACACAACTGTTACTTTTGATTTAGAATATTGCACTTCTTAAAGTTGAAACTTGCCCTTAGTACAAGGCTTTCAGTAGTCTGAAACAAGTTTTCTTTTTCTCCAGAATCGGTTGATGCTTGGTCCTATAGTTGTGAATAGGGTGGCCCGGACACAGACAGGCAGACACGTTCACAGCCATCACCACACGTTTATTATCACTATTATTTACAATCCATAAGTGCACCGCCACACAAACCCCAACAGTCTCCAAAAGTCCAGGCTTTTCTCTCTTTCTCTGCCTTCTCTTACTCTTCAGGACTCTCCTTGCCGCCTCCTCTCCGACCTCGTCAACCTCCTCACCCGACTCCAGCCCTGAGTGAGGGGAGGCGGCTCCTTAAATAGGCAGGCGGCTGATGACCACACCCGGCCACCTGCCACAATACTCCCCCACAAGCTGAGACCCCTAGGGGCCAGCGGCCCGTCCCGCGAGGGCAGGCCGACATGTTCCAGCCTAGGGCCCGGTCCTATAAAATAAACAGAAAAACAGGGGGTGGAGACGTCGCCCTGATGTGGCCCCTCGGCGCGCTTCCTCCGTATGTGGGCCAACGCTCTTCGCTCCGACCGGCACCCCGATACACTATTTCGTGGCCTCCCCATCCGAGACCTCTGTGATCCCCGCCACGGGACCACCAACGGGAGCACACTCGCTCTTCTCCTCTCAAGCTGTGGGTTTTCCCTCTGCCTCGGCAGAGGGCGGCCTTTCTTGGGACATGAGCACCCAGCAACACGTACTCTCATATCGGAGGAGTCGGCTTTCTTCCTCCAATTCCTCCTCTTTCTTTGGGATACCGCAACAGTTCGGGTTTGCCTACAGCAGAAGGACAGACCCTGTCCCGCCAGCATCCGTAGCTTTACGGGGCCGGTCCTAATCACCGTCCCTGCTGTACCTCTCTAGTCAGAAGATCTAGCGCCCCGCCATTCCCCTTTCGCCAGCGGTGCTTGTTCTGACGCAACTGCCGTCCCCTCCGACTCCAGCGTCTCTACCCAGAGGGCACATAGCTCAGGTGGCTGTGATCCGATCAGCAGGAGGCATCTCTGCAACCGCTGCAGAACTGCTGCCAGGGAGAGAAAGTCAGTCGACGGTGAGCTTACCTGACAAGCAGCGCCACTCGCCAACTGCTTTCTATGGGCCCTTTCCTCCGGCTCATTCGGATTTCTCGCTGGCACGGGATGGACATTCCCCGGGCCCGCCTCCATCCAATCGTTGGCGGGCACATGGGACACGCTATCCAACCCCGTGCCTATCACAAGGAGGGACTTCCGGTCAGCGGCCATCTCGCCTTCCTTCCACACACGGAGAGGAGACTCCGGGCAACTCCGCGGTTGCTGCGGCTGTAGTAGCTGCAGCCTCTCCTTCCCGGCAGCTCCCCTTGCTGCCGCTGCGTCTTTGAGCTGCCCCTGAAATACACAGTCCTTTGGCAGACTGATAACGGTCCGGGTTACAAAATTGTCCTGTGGGGTTGGGTGCACGCCGCCCCTGCGGCACGTGGGTGAGCTCCCCTGTTGTGCCGGGCCATCCACAGACTTATTTCTCAATGCAGGTCCCCACCTTGTCCCAG
The DNA here is from genome assembly GCF_900747795.2 of Erpetoichthys calabaricus. Taxonomy (NCBI): domain Eukaryota; kingdom Metazoa; phylum Chordata; class Cladistia; order Polypteriformes; family Polypteridae; genus Erpetoichthys; species Erpetoichthys calabaricus. The sequence continues at coordinate 42,567,918 of NC_041410.2, forward strand.
GTGGAGCATCCTGCCGGCTACGCCACTGTGAATAGGGCGACCTGGTCACAGACAGGCAGACACGTTCACAGCCATCACCACACGTTTATTTACACTATTATTTACAATCCATAAGTGCACCACCACACAAACCCCAACAGTCTCCCAAAGTCCAGGCTTTTCTCTCTTTCTCTTCCTTCTCTCACTCTTCAGGCCTCTCCTTGCCGCCTCCTCTCCGACCTCGTCAACCTCCTCACCCGACTCCAGCCCTGAGTGAGGGGAGGTGGCTCCTTAAATAGGCAGGCAGCTGATGACCACACCCGGCCACCTGCCACAGAGTCTTTTCCTATAGCCACACCAGCATGCATCTCTCCAGTGCTTCAGAACATAACACTGGCTCTACAGTACCTTAATATAGGACCACTCTTATCAAGCTGATGCATTACCATAGGTGTGTTAAGATAATGTCTTAAAACCTTCTGCCCCATCTATATATTAACTGTGGAATCCAGCATGTCACTGTTTTGTCTACATCACTCTTTTTTGAATAGACATTTTTCTCCAGTGCTACAAATATATGCAGGTTAGATTAAGTGGTACTGTTCAATTTATCAATAGGACGAAGTGTGGATGCATGACTAAGTGCCAGCAGCCATCATCCTGTAATGAATAAAAAAGTTTTAGAAAGGGAACAGATATATTGCATTTTCTAAAGAAACAGGAAAGTAAAATATTGGAAATGTGTTTCGATTTGTCTAATTTTCCATTGGGGTTTCAGAAACTACAATACTTATTGTATGACAGGATTTGTGGGGGTGATGAATTTAACCAAAAATACCACTCCAAACACCCAAACATTTCTTATACTTGCCTTTGATTTGCCAAATTCTGTTTCAACAACCAGGTATCACAATTGTATCTGCTACAGTCCAATTGTCATCCCATTCTGCATAGCACTGTCAATAATAATAATAACAAAGATGGAGAACAAACTGCATTAACTTTTTTCACTTTTACCATTATCCCTTTCAATTTTACTTTCTTGTTTGCACTCAGCTATTGAATTACTTCATGCTGCAGGAAACCCCAAGGAGCCTCTGTCCTTAGCATGGCTGCCCCCATGTGGATATTTTCAGGTGCCCATAACCCTTGATTGAATACAATTGAAGCAGAACATGTATACATGGATTTTATAAGGACATTAGAGAAAGTTGTACACCATTTTTTGTGAATAATTTATTTTTATGAATGGTTTCTTATTATTGTGCTTTTCATTCTCCCTCTGCTGTTCATCTATATTTTTTAATTAAATGTTTATTCTAACATTGCACCATAAAAGTTTTGCTAACAGTTCAGGAATCACCTGTAAATTACATGCCAACCATTTTTAAAGCAGTCTGTTCTGATCAGGACTGAATTTATAATTGATAGTTTTACTTTTCTCTAATTTTCATTTATATACGAAATCCATGTAAAATGTAAGGGATGTGTGACTGTCATGCCAAACCTCGCACACCCTTGGCCTTTGAAGCTTGAAATTGGTTTCATTTGGTATTGTATGCTGTGACACACACAATGCGACCCATGTTTTCGATATCCCGCTCACGGCGGACCGGATTTGGCTTTGAGTCCTGCTCTCGGCCACTGAAGACATGGTGGTGCCCATCTAACAGGAAATGAATGGCCACAGAGTACATATGGCATTCCTGACAAAGACCAGCAACATCGACAGGAAAGGCACAGTGGCACATCCACAAACAACTTTAAGCGCAAAACAAACTGATAAACACCATCACAGGTCACCTCACAGTCAGGTTTTAAATCAGGAGCCACGTTATTGATGATGTATGACAAATGATACGGTAGCAAGATAGTGCCACACATCCCAAAGCAAAAGATCAGCTTGAATTTTCGCAGTAAGTGCAAGAATAAACCATTTAGAACACATACACAGTATAAACAAGCCTCTCCTAATAATTCAGCCCACCATCCCCTGAAAGAGTTCATACATCTTTACAGTAAATTTGCTGAGGACAAAAAAAATGCTAACACCACACAGGTACACATGCCTGACAGCTTTAATAATTTGTATACCTAGCTTTTCAGAAGAAACCAAGAGTGACGTTTGGGGATGGCAAGTAGGGCAACCGTCCCAGACCCCGTGCCTAAGAGGGCTCTGCTTTTGAGGTCCGTGTGTCCCGTTCGAGCAGATTTGTCAAGTTATATTCTCTAGTATATATATATATATTTGAGATGCTTCTAAGAGGAACCCTTTTAAAATCCCTCTTCAAGGTCAAATTCCATATATGTATGTCTTTGAAAACATTCCATAGTCCAAATATTAATGCACAAAAACATGTATCGCTAATTATAACCGGCTGACATGACATCAACGTGAGTTATGACTATGATATCCTGCATATCGAGACTCAGAGTATACTTGCAATTTGGGTACTTTTCTAGAAGAGGCCCTGCTGAATTCCGCAAGACACCGCATCGCATTTTGAACTGTCGTGGTGTTGTTATGAATTATGAATTGCACTTTTTTAATAGATTAGATTGTTTTATTCTGATAAAGTCCGCATGTTATCTTGCAAGAATTTAGCTGAATACTGTAATGAGAAAATCCAGTGTATGATAACTTTATTTTTATTAAATTCGTGCACAAGTTCATACAGTCCACACATAACAGATAACCGCCTCTGAATGAAACACTTAAACAAACACTTTCATGGCCGACAAATACAGACATCTTGTCACATTCCTTTACAAAACTGTATGATTTCATTAATGCACACTGCCCTTATGCAAAATCAAAGACTGTAGAAGCAGAGCAGGGAACCTGGACCCCATCCCAGCTATTTTAGGCTATACTGATGTACCAGCGAGTCCATAAGAAAACTTACAATTTTGTTCAACCAAATTCATGCAGTTAATCCAGCAAACAAATGTATTTAATTTTATTAACCCCTCCACCCGCCCTATATACTGTATTTATTTATTTTCCAATGCCAATATAAAGACTATATTCTTACCACGCTCTGATGCGTATGATTTAATCAATACTCACACAGTTTCAATAGGATGCTATGTTATCAAAGACAGAGGCTAATAATTTATTGTTTTCTCAATCACAACAATTTCATTGCCTCACTAGGCCCTTAACCTGCAATTGCTCCGTCCTGTGTATGACATTAATCTGCATCCAGCCCTGTGGGTAGGCCCTCCAACATGTTTGTGGCAGAATTGGCACTCCAGCCACCATACAAAAACCTCACACTGGTTCAATTCCATCTGAACTAGTGTGGTGCTGACGTGTCACCCATTGCATGGCTGCACTCGGGTCCTAACCTGGGGTCCTGAGTTGGTTTGTCATGTGCTGGGTGCGGCAATGCACTGTATCAGCTTGTGCTCCTAACACCACCACCACTAGGTTACATTTTATATTCTACCGCAGGGGTGCCCAACTCCAGTCCTGGAGGGCCACATTGGCTGCAGGTTTTCATTCTAACCCTTTTCTTTATTAGTGTTTTTGCTGCTAATTAAATTCTTTTGAATTAATTTCAATTGACTTGGTTTTTAAGAAATGTTTCCCTGAATTTCTTCATCGTTCCTCTGGATTGGTTTATTTCTTTCCTTAAATGGCACCCAAACAGAAGTGAAATGTGAAGTGAGCGAGCCAACAGAAGACCAACTAAGTCAGGGCCTCAAACTCCAACCAATTTCACTCCAACCAGTTGCTTAATGTCATTAATTAAATGTTTAATTCCATGGCTTGTTGCTGCTCTCATTGTGCAATAGCAGACATTTCCTAAATTGTGGATTTTATCTTTTCTAAGAGCAGATCATCATTCCTGAGACTTTCACCTTTCTTTATTTTCAGATATTGTATGATGGTCACAGTTTGCTGATCCTGTTTTGGCTCATTTTGCATCTCATTATTGTTTGGCTGCTAATTAAGGAAAAAGAAACAATTGAGGGGTCTGAGTCTTCAAGAGCAAGTCAAATAAAATTAATTCAAAATAAGTTAATTAGCAGCAAAAACAGGTCACTAATTAAGAAAATGTTAGAATGAAAACCTGCAGCCACTGCGGCCCTCCAGGACTGAAGTTGGGCACCCACAGTGTGTCTTTTCCAATCATCTTTGGATGTGTTTACCCTGACTGCATTTACAAAAGACCACCTCCTCCTTTATTTTCATGTCGATCATTTTCTGAGTAAAAAAAGCCCAAAAGTGGCTTATGCAGTGTTGCCAATCATTACCTATTATAATTTATATTTGACATCATCTACGAGGCGTCATTTGGTCCACCATCATGCACTTGGTCAAGCGTGAACTTCGTTTTGCTGTGCATAATAATAACTGATGACACCTAGAGGTTGAGAAGTGATTCTTAACTAGTTTTTTAATAATTGTAAAAAGCGTGTCAGTTTCTCATTACATTCTCTCAGTATAACAAGAAAAAAAAAATTTCAAGAACTTCCTTTTTCCTCTTTAAAATCACACCCATGACATTCTACTGGAAATTACCAAAACCAGGAATGTCAATCAAGACCAATATAAATTTTACTTGTTAATGAACATACCAATACACAACACTGTGTATAACACATGTGACAATAAATCAGAAATGCACAGCCTTAAGGACTACACTGTTGACAACTTGAATATTTCCATTTACTTACATTTGAAGTCAGAAGATAACATACACTTAGGGTGAATTCTTTAAAACTCACTTTATAACCCTTACATAGATTTTAAACTAACAACTACAAATTTGGCATATCCTTTAAGATATCTACTTTGTGCAGGGCAAACAATTTTTTTTCCAACAATTTCACAGATAGATTATTTTACTTTCATTGACTATATCACAGTTCCAGTGGGTCACAAGTTTCCAAACACTGTTAATATTTGGTAACATTATCTTTAAATTTTAACTTGAGCCAAACGTTTTGGGTAGCCTTCCACAAGCTTCTTACAACAAGGTGCTGGAATGTCCTATGTTCATGCATCACATTTTCAGATGTGATACTTGAACGGTTAGAGAAATGTATGGTATTATTACCCCAATGAAAACAAGACAAGTCAAACAGTTGTGTTTCTACCCAACTAAAGGTTGGATTGGGAGCATGAACTGATAGCGTGTTGCTAACTAAAGACTAAAATTCTATTACTGGAGTTCAGATAATTCTGAGCACCAAGGTTATTATAGTTTTGCCTTTTTTATATTAGTTTTTATTTCTATATTTTTTCTGACCTTACTTGGAAATTCAGTTTAGTTTTAGTTTAGTTTTCCTTCATCATATATTTTTAGTTTTAATTTAATTTTTATTTCACAAAGACATTTCTATTTTAGTTTTATATCTATTAGTTTCGGTTTTAGTAATTTTGGTACCGTTAAAGAGTTACTATGGAGTTTAGTATTGTGTCAAAATCAGACAGGACTGTAAGCTTAACAGTTTTGGATATAATATAAGTTTAATATTTGTGGAAGCTTACTACACTACGTGGTTTACTATCTGGTTTTGTTTTTGTCTGATAGAAACAGGCATAATCAAAAGTAGATACTGAATATGAACAATTTTGTACAATTTTATAATTTTTAAAATACTTTCATTTGTGCTGAACAAATGTACTTTGACTGTTGACACTTTTCATCTTTTTCTTTTCTTGCCCGGAATGGGCCAATTTGGAATGAAATTTATGTGAATTTTAAAGTTGGAGGGCTTCTTACTCAAAATGTTTACAGCACACAACATATCCTACTCCAAGATAATATGCTTATGATTAATGCCTTTGATATTGCATTCAAAAATCTTCCATACTGGGCTTTGTTATTTTCTATCAGCCATATTGATCTCTGATTCTGTCTTACCTGCACATCTGAAAATATATCAAAAATCAGAAAATAGATTCTACTGTGTTTTGACAGGTGTGATCATGAAAATCATGGAGGCTTAGGAAGAGAAGGGTTCTTAGGCTTGAATTAGAGTTCAGGCCCCGCCTTGCTGTATTGAGGGAAACACAGAAAAACAAGCATGGAGTGCCAAGGTTAGAGGCAGTGAGACTTGAATAGACCATGCATAAGAACAGTAAACCCATAATGAGCAGAACAAGAATAGGAAATAGGTGTATGGATGGGCACAAAATGACAAAGAGAACATCTGAGATGCCAGAGCAGGATTGCAGGAAATCTGGAGCCTACCCCAGCAGGTTTGAATGCAAGGCAGGAAAAATTCCTTCTATGCAATATGTATGATAAGGCCAAAGTTAAGAACAAAAAGAACATGATATTTCAACTATCTATTTTGAGAGAGAGAGAGAAAAACTGAAAAAAGGGGGACAAATATTTTAAAACATAATTCTGCTGCTGGATTATTTTCACAATATCAGGTATTTTGAGCTGTGAAAATAAATTAAAAAAAGATAACACATTGTATGTTTAGTTTTTCACCAGTTGGCAGACTCTCTTCACCTACCTACCTGTAGTTCATTAGAGACATTGCCAACTCAAGAATTTTACAAGGTTTGTATCACTTAGTTGTTAAATGACTTTTTTAAAGCGATTGGTCAGTAACAATATGCTGATCTTGTATGATGACGTAGTCAGTCTCTCGATCAGTGCCGTTTTATTTTCAAAAACAATTTCTCCTGTGCGAGGTGGCAGCTGAATTATTGTCACAAAATGCAGGCACCTGAGAAAGAAACTGAAACGTTACTCACTTGTGATTTTTCTGTTCATACAGTAAAGGTTCTGTTGACCACCACATTCCAATTTCAGGCATTTGAATTACATCTGCATATACAACAAGTACAAAGAAAGGCGGCACAGTAAATCGCTTTCTATTCCAAACACTTTACGCTCCCGTATTCAGCTTGTTGTGTCACCGCAAATGCTTTGTGAACACCCACCCTCCTTCACCAGCCATCCGTTCACTGGATGAATATATGCGGGTGGCTCGTGGTGGAGTACTTTCTGTTTTAGAGTTAAAAGTGCCTTTATCTGGGACTTTTACTTGGTAGAACACTTTTACTGTCTGCCATTAAAGACACTGTCTTCTCTCTAAATATTGTAAGGATGCCAATGAGCATGTTTGTTAGGTCAGGACCGCTGAGTGATTGTTAGTTAAGGTAAGTTCTTTAGTGGATGACTATATAATCGAAAACCACTTAAATCTTACTTTTCTTTAGATGATACACAGCATGATGAGGAATGTACCACACCTTGCATCCATTGTGATTCAGGATTTCTTTGGGTACTTTGAAAGTATAATCCTTCTCAATTATGTCTCTCATGAATGCTTTGTAGTCTTCGTGGAAACCTGAGATTTTATTTAGTTTTCTTTTGGATCAAATAGCATGCTGTCCTGCAATATTGTGATTGCTGGGCATTTGAAGTGTTTCACCTTTTAAAGGCAAATTTAGGAAGTGGTGAAAACCTACCAGTCTGGCAGATTCTGAGATTGTGTGTATGAACTTGATGTCCTCCTGTGACATTTCTTCTTTCTCTTCACATTTGCTATCTGGAAAATTTGTATTGTACTGTTGATGCAACATTTCTTCTATTTAGGTTATTGATGCATGTCAAGCATGCATGCCTGAGGTACTCATCAAGAAAATCATCCAAGGCTTGTAATACCCCACCGGGGCAAGAGGGAGGACCACCACTAATAGGCTTGTTTCTTTTCTCTTCTTCAGCACTGAGAATAAGCCCCCCTGAGGGCAATTGACCCCACAGGGGGACATTCATAAAAGGGAGATGTCAGTGTCTTATTTGGACCTGAATCAGTGATTCTCACCTGCTTGCAGGAGCTATTTCAAATTCACCAACCATTTAGGTGATTTACAGTATGTTAACCATTGAGCACATGTTTATTAGTCAAAAAATTAAAGGGGGCAACCCGGCTGGCACCCCAATGCTTTGTATGAACACCAATTGTTCCTTTCATCCTTCCACACACATGATTAAAACATATGTTTAGGTAGCTTACCACTGTGTGTTGCAAGGTCATCTATTTCCTGGTATGGTCCACCAACCATCCATCTAAGTACAGTCTTCACAGTGTGAAGTCCCTCTCTTCTGTTAGGTATTACTTTTCATATAGCTCAAAGACTATGATAGGTTATTGATGCCTATTAATAGATTAACTTTAGACTCTATAAATGGTAGATGTACCTCCTCAAGATATGTACACTTTGCAATGTCATAGAATATTTTCACTTCCATTGGAATGGAGACCTGTGTGTAGTCTTTCTGTATATCAATGTACATGCTATCATTGAGTCTGCACACTTGTCAATTTGGCAAAAGACAACATTTGGTTAGTATTCTTGAATCAGTATGCAGTTACTCATCATTTTAAGCAATACTTGAGTTCTTTTTCCTTGAAGGTTTAACTGTCTTTGAAGATTTCCAGCAAAAACTGTTACTATACTACCAGAATCTACAAAGGTGTATGTATCTACGTACATCATTTACTTTTCTTAGATATTACCTTAACAGGGACCACATTTAGTGTACATTTTTCACTGGCCCCAGTAAGTGCACAGATTTTCTTCTCACTTTCTTAATTAAAGGATGTAGCTTTAGCTCCATCCTCTTTATTGATATGCAGAATGCCTGGATGCTGCCGAGAACATATCTGACATTTCATATTTTATTTGCAGTTTTTACCAAGGTGCTCCTGTTTGAGATACTGAAAGCATGAAAAAGTCAATTCTGCCTTTGTTTGGCAATTCCTTGATTTTACTCCATTAAGCAAGAAAGTACTTGTCACTGAAAAATAAAACAAGGTTTTCTAAATGCATAAACAGCTGTCACAGTTTTTTTTCTTTTTGACTAGGTGCCCTGAGTCCTTTTTTTTGGCAGCATCTGTAATGCCACCAGCAAAAGTGCATCCTCCATGTAGGGGAAATTTTATCTTTTCAGTCTTCTCTATTCTCTTTATATGTGCATCTCTGTGGCACAGTTTCATGCACAGAGGTTGATAAATAACAAAGGATTGAGTAGCATCCTCCAGCCAATGGTGGCAACAATTCCTTATCATCCACATCAGGGATGAGGGATAGATAGAAAACATATGTGTAAAAATGCATCGTATCAGTGTTAAGAATGTGTTCGGAAACACTGCTCCATCCCAAATACACAAAGCAGCTACCTCCACTTGGAAAGAGAGCAAGACATCAGGGTGAGCAAGCAATGGGAGCTGACATAAATTTACTGTTAAGAACATCAAAAAATATTGGGCTACACAACTCCAAACAAATTTTCTCCCACCCTTCTTGGTAAGATACAAATTAGCAAAGCCACAATAAAGAAAGAAATCAAATTGTTTTTTAATCCACTATCATTTTCTTGTCAGGGTGGCATATGGGAAAGACAAATTAGAAGCATAAGAAAGATTATAAACTCAGCACTCAACCAGCAAACACTTGATCAAACAGTCATCAAACAGTAATGTATGAAGCTGAATCAACCATCAACAACAGACCTTTCACAAAGGCATCAAATGACCTGAATGATTTAAAACCAGTGACACCCAATCACTTATGGTACTCCTTTTGTAGACACAGCCCAGCATGCCTTCGGACATTTTTCTGAAAATGATTGGTATACCTGAAAAGGCTGCTACAAGAAAAAGCCAATAATTGAAATAAGAAATCCTTAAGCATTTGCTTTGTAGTGAAATTGCATGTGTAAATAATATTTAGTGTTTAAGAATAATAGGTATCTCTTATTGAAATAAAATATAGTAATTGCTATAGTAGTAGTAATTGCTCCCCCCATAAACAATTAAAGACCGGAAATGTAAGAGCCAGTCTTAGAATGTTTAATGTTAATGTTATAAATGTTTGCTTAATTTGTTTAGAATGTTAATTTCTCATAACTCCATAGATAATGGACAATTCTGTTTAACCCCTGCAGCTAACTTTTTATCTGAACTCCAGTAACGGAATTTTAGTTAGTCTGTAATTAGCTAGAAACAGAACTGTTTGATTTGCCGTGTTTTCAATGGAGTAACGACGGCATACAGTTTTCGGATAATTCATGTTTCACATCTGCTTGTCTGAGGTATGAACATACAGTATGACTGTATGTTATATAGAGAATGTATATAAGAGAAACTCCAAGAAACATAACAAGATATACTGCATAAGCCCAGAACAGAAACATCTTATATAACAACTTTTGTATTATCCGTTTTTTTTATTTATTTTTGTGTCAACTGTTTGCTTTAAATTTTTACTAAAACTTTGAAAATGAAGACACTTGAACAGTGGAATCATTTGGCATGCATACATGTCAATGAGTTACAATGAACCCTATGAAAAAGAAGAGGTTGTGGAATTTTTGGAAACCAGATGAACGCAGCTACAGATAAAATTAAGGAAAGGTGGAAGGCATGCTTTGAGAAATGGTTAAATAAGGAAAGTTCAAATGTCATATTCGAACATGTATTATCAAAAACAGTTTAACAACAGGGTTAAGTTGGGAAGAAGTTAAATAAGCATGGGAAAGAATGAAGAATGGGTAGGCAACTGGACTAGATGGGATACTAGCTCAAGAATGGAAGAGTCTGGGGAAGGAGAGAATAGACTTGTTAATAGAGTGGATGTCAAAGATCTGTTGTGAAGACAAAATGCCAGATCAGTAGAGCAATAGTGTGTTTGTGCCTATATATAAAGGGAAAGAAGACATCCAGAATTGTGGAAATTATAGGGGTATGAAGCTGATGTCACGTGCAATGAAAATATAGGAAAAGATAACTGATGAAAGGAGAAGAGAAATGAAAATAGGAAAAGATTTACACCAGGAAAAGGTACAGAAGTTGCAAGGTTCACCTTAAGACAGATTACAGAAAATTACTGAGTGAAACAGGACAGACTGCAATTAATATTTAAAGACTTAGATAAGGCATATGACAGTTCTTCAGTAAAAAATGTGGAAATGTATTAGGGAGAAGGAAGCATCAGAGAAGTACATAAGGATAGTTAAGGATAAGCAAACTGTATGGGGGGCACACACACAAAGTCAAAGTCAAAAGTAGTGTAAAAGTGAGATGTAGTTCAGGAATAACAGATGGATTTGCAGTTAAGGTTGGGTTATATCGAGGGTCATCATTAAGACCTTCCCATTTTACTCTAGTTATGGATGTTATTGCTAGGAGAATACTAGATCATGCCCAAATGTGTATCGTATTTGAAGATGACATTGTGCAATGTGGTACCACTAAAAATATTGTGCAAAGGAAACTAGAGCATTGGAGAACAGAAAAGGAGGCTAGAGGCCTTAAGATTAATAGGACAAATACATAAGAACTAAGATTTAATGGACAAGAAAATTAACCTCCTGGAAGAAAGGCTTAAAAGAGAAGAAAAGTTCAAATATCTTGGATCAGCAATAATAAAGGATAGAGAGCTAGATGTAGAAATAAACCATACAATGCAATCTGGCTGAAAAACTGGAAAAAAGTTTTGGTAGTGTTATCAGTGCAAGAGTGAAGGGTAAAGTGTATAATATAGTGGTCAGACCAGCATTGTATTGATCAGAAACCTGGCAGGTAAAAAGGTGAATTAAAGGGAACGAGGTGCTAGAGAAATTAGGATATTGAGATAGATCAAAGACAACATAGGAAAGAAGAGTAAAGTGGTGTAGGATGTCATGAGAAGAGAGGTAAACAATTTGAGAAAACAAATCATTGATATGGAGGTGTCAGGGTGGATGAAAAGAGGACAACCAAAGAGAAAGTGGAAGGACTGTGTGAAGGGGGACCTAAGGGAGAGATGGGTATTAGGCAAGGAAGTACTGTATATAAAATATGAGAGTGGAGGAGGCTGGTCCAATATAGCTACTCCTCATGAAAGTGAGAAGAGCTTTTAGAAGAACATATGCAAAAACCCTAATAAATACAAAAATACACACAGAATTACATTAACTCTTTTAGGGCTAATTATTTTTTTCTTTTTCTCCCAGGGCTAATTATTTTTCAAAAAAACTCAATGGTTTCACACATAACATAAAATACTTATTTATGACAAATGTCACTGTGTTCCAAGAGCCTCTACAGTATGTAAATTCACATACTTATTACATACCTGTTTGTCTCATCACTCATAAGCTGAAAGGCACTTTCTGGAAATAAAACAGCTACCTGTCTTTCGTTTTCGATTTCCAGATCTCTTGCATTCAAATCAAAGTTTGATAAATCAGTCTGGTTCAACAATAATACACAAAAAACAAAAAAATAAATCAATAGTACACACAGAGTATTTTCCGTTGTGCATTCACTTCACTGTTTTGTCTGATGTTGATGCCATTCTAGATGTTGTTTACTCTACGATACTCATGCATATGCAAAAAGTTGACATCAAATTAATGAGTCTAACAGCCCTCCTAGCAAAGAGGGCCTACCTATAATGTAACAGTGAGTTTTTTCGACATTCACAGCTGATTATCACCCTCAACTCCTGCTGTTGACAAAAGTCGACATCCGCTCTAAAAGAGTTAATATTACAACTGTCAGTTTAGCAACTGTGGGTTTCTCAGCCTTGTAGGCCTTAGATTAACCATATTACTTACTGTCTGTTACCACCCAGAATATGTGCTAGCCCTTAAAAATCCCTTGTAAGACACATGGAAACAAATAAAGACTCGTTAGCTTTTCTGCTAAAAAATAACCTGAATTGAGGACTAGAAGATTAAACATAAGTCAGAAAACATGCTAAGTTCTTCAAAAGGGAATTCAAGCCAATTTTTATTAAAACCAAAGCCAAAACCTAATTCATATACTGAATAACATTGCCAAATAACTGAATACCAGGAAAACAGAATGCTAAGATTCAGTGGTTATCCACCAAACCTGGATAAAGAGGAAGTGAAAGAAGCATCCTTTATACCATCGCACTGCAGACCTCATGTATTATGACTAGGGTTGCCAGACATCCCTTATATACGGGACATGTCCCATATTTGATAATTTTGTCCACTGTCCCATAGTGACCTTTCAGGGACACCCAAATGTCCTGTATTTAGTCCATTTTCAAATTTCGTAATAAAAATATATTTTTACTACCTTCTTACGGTACTTAGTTGTAACTTTGTAAGTAATTATACGTTCTTTTCTCAGATTCTCTTAATGAAAATAACCCAAATGTAACGAGGAAACTCATGTTTGCTGCCTGTTTGCAACTTGTTCAGTTGCTATAGTTGGCTGAGGACAGCGACACTCTTACTGTTTTGCTCTCCAGCCACACTGCTGTGCAGTTCTGGATCAACATTGCAACATACAGCGACTGTCAATAAAGTGTGTTGTTACTACTTGCCATGGCCTACTTTTTTTCTAACTGCCTGTATTAAATAATAATATTTCTCTGTTGTCTGTATTAAATAAATATTTTCAAATGATTTCACTTTTACATTAATTATTTTAAGCTTGTATTAAATAATATTAAAATGATTTTACTTTGTTTTCCTCATAACCCATTAAAATCCTTGCTTTATGTTTTTAACTTATGTACAGTATCTACTTTTATATAATATATTGGTTTGGGTGTGTAGGGGGCATGTCTAAATTTATATATATACTAATAGAGCGAGAGAGATTTTAAGAGTGTCCCGTATTTATAATTTTCTAATCTGGCAACCCTAATTATGACTGTAAGACCCAATATTAGAAAGTTAATGCTTAAAGTTAAATTCATATAGTGTTTGCTTAACTCCTATAGAAGAATAGCTATTAGAATATGGTATAGTCTTTTACCCCCTGTAAGTTAATATGAGATAGAACTTTTCTTGCTATCGTAGATACAGTGTGTTAATTGAGTCAGTTGTTGTTTAGAATAGGTCCTAGCACTAGCAGGGTACTGAAAGACCCATTTACAGTATGAAAGTGGGATAAGCATACAGTTTTCTGACCGCTTAGAAATGATTCAATTGTAAGCAAACTTAAAGAATGAAACAAGATGCATAAGCTTTAAACAGAAATTTTCTTAAACAAGAACTTTTCTTTTATTTGCTATATCATTTTTTTCCTCTATTTTTGTGTGAACTGTTTTACTTTGAATTTTTACTAAAGTTTTTAAAACAAAGATATTTTGTCTGTGGAATCATTTTAACGCGTCAAGATTTTGCCAGAATCCCAGCTGCAGAACTTTGGTAATTTTGGGTAAACGCAGCTACTGTGACCTCCAAAACTGATTATCATTGTGACACCATAACAACTGTATCACAAAATGGCACCATGTGTAAAAAACAAAACGGTGTCAGAAAAACACTCAAATAAATTCACCAATGTGAGAATGAAAGTGAAATAGAAAACAAAAATCTGAATTGGATACAGCATCGCAAAAATGTATACATAACAATTAATAAGAAATATGTCTCAAAAAGGGATTAAAAAATATGCAACAAAATTAGTGACATGCCTGATGTTTAGAAAAGTCTAAAATAGAAGGCAAAGAGGAAAATAAAAACAAAGTAGATGATAAAATGTCAACAATTGAAAGATGTTGGTAATAACTGAAAAACTGATGAGCTGTCACCTTTTAAATCAGTGTGCATAAATAATTATGACATATCCTGATCTTGTTTCTCTTTTTGCATTGTCCTTCATTTTATGCTTTTGTATGTTGGGTTTTGAAGTTCAGCTTTTTTCTACCTATCTGTATTTTGACCTTATGCTGGTTCATTAACTAGCAGTTTTTTCTTTAAGAGTTGCCTCAAATCACTGTTTTTCACTATGTTATACTGTGAATTATTAAAGAATTTCATTTGGACATTTTGTCATTGCATTATATTAAACATTTATAATCCCAAAATTAGAACCAAATCCTATGGAATCTTTCAAATTAATATTAATAATAATAAAATGAGAACAGAAAATATCTTATCACTCCATTTGCTAAGTCACATACCTGCTCTTAAGTGGCTCAGGTTTAATTTATTGCATATGGACAGTAGTGGCACTATTAAGCCCTTCTTGAACCTAGAAGAAATTCAGATAACCTTATGATTCTGCCTGGCTCAGCAAATGCAAGACCGAATTATGTCAAAACATGTCCTCAAAGTCCAAAGGAAGCCTGACCTGAAACTGAGCCTTATGTAAAAACACTAGAAGCAGGCATCTTAGCAAAAAAGGGCTAAAAATCCTTAAAGGTTAAAAACCTCAAAACTGACACAAGATGAACTGTGAAACCTGACCCAGAACAAAAGCAATGTTCCACTCCTTTATACTAAATAAATAAATAAATGAGAAATAAAACTCTAGCTGCCCCACTGGGCCTGTCTAATAGAGGTTTTGTACACATAGCTTCCCAGCGGGGTGCTTAGAACACTTTCTCAACTAATAACCATAGTAAATTCTCCTTTATTATCATGTGTACTTTTTCTGTGGCTTCTTTTCCACATTGAACTCTCCTTTAGCTCGTCTCTCTTATATTTTAGCCTCCCAAGTACAAATTCAGATCACAAATGACTGATAAAGCCAGGTAGTAATTCCAAGTATACTCTGGAATAGTTTCCGGAGTCAGGATTAGCCAAGATAATCCCTACAACAGCCCCAGGCAATTCTTGTGGACCTTGTTCATCTTAAAGGGACAACTAACCCCCAGACTGCCTGCTCATTATTATGGGTTATAGGGAGTTATATAGAAAATAGTCTGCCTAGCATTCCTAATGGAATGCTATATAAAGACTTATCATGCTGAGCTAAAGAAATACAAATGGCAAGGAGTTAAAGTGGGGATTTCCAAAAGAGTGGTTAGACAGGCCAAGTCAGTAAGTATCGAGTAAATATGGCTATCAATACCAAAAGATGAAAGTTGAGAAGGGACTCATTTGGCAGGTTAAAAAGATGAAAGGATGCAGAGTGAAAGACAGCTAGAAGGAGATGAAGGAAGTCATTAAATGAGATGCAGGAGAAGTTGGTAAGTGGACAGTAATTGCAATTATAAGATATTCTAATTTCTAATGGCCCTTTTTCTTTATGTTCTAAATATTCCTTCCTTTTGATTTCATGATTGCTCTAATCTAGTCTGTTTGGAATGATCAAAAAGTATTTTAAGCCTTAAGAGCACAGCACTGTGTATCTTTGCCAAGTTTGTAACAATCCTGCAAAATGCTGATTGAACTCAATTTTATATAACACCAAAATATTTTAGCCTACATTTGCAAAACATAAACTCAAAGCCATATACATGCTTTCAAACTGACATCCTGTTTTTTGGAGTGGAACTTTGATTACCACCCAAATCACTAGGAGGGTCTTCCAGGTTCACCTGCATCTGAACAATCTACATGTGTGTTCAAAAACATCTGAAGGTTGGTAAGCGTGACTATCATTTTTCAAGTTGAGAGAAATAGTTGTGTTGCTTGTAAATCAGAAGCTGAAGTGTTTTCCAGCCAGATTAACTTGGCAGCCCATTAGACCAAATGATATTTATATAAGATAACACACAGCATTCCAGATACCAAACACTATTTATTACAAACCTAAAACATGGACCACTCAAGAAAAGGTTGGAAATTTTCAGACTGGTGAATTTAAGTCAAAAACCATGACAGATACAGAGTGTGGTGGCCACTTCTTAATGAATCATCTTCACTCTGTTTTATAAGGCACCATTCATAGTAAGTATAGGCAAAAAGATATTTATAGAGCAAACAGCATTATAAAACGTTCAATTTGAAAACTCTATTATAGCGCTTGTAAGATAAATCAATGTCCAAGAAAGTCATGAGTAAACAAATGAAGTCTCTAATGGGTAATGTAACACTTTGAGTTGTCATGGAATTTAAAACAATACATTATTATGCAAAACAGGTTCAAAGAAATACAGCAGAAGATAATTATTTTTTAAGCATTTTATTCAATTTATTAAAAGCAAGTAACATTCCATACAAGCAAGTCAAATTTTACAAAACTAAGTTCACACCAAATCAACCAGAAGATAATTCTAATGTGAATTTTTGTATTTAGTACAATAATAGTTTGTATGAAACTGTCAAATTAAATCCTATAGTTATTTCAAATTCTTTACTTTCCAGAATTGTTTATTTAACATGCATTTATGACAGACAAATAAAGATTAGTTTATTTCAGAAAATGCCCTCTCCAAGGTTTCTTTCTACATGATGTTAAATGCTATAAGGATAAGCTCTGGGTATCTGGTTAATAAAATTAATTGTTTGATGGATAAATATAAACAAAAGGAAGGAAAACCCTTCATGGTTTAACTTAGTGCTTGAACTGATGTAATTTTATTAATACTTTTAATTACAGTACATAAAAGCAAGCAGAAAAATAAAAGAACCTGCTGTCATTTGGTAGTTGTGTCCAATCAGTCTTAATAAGTCAGAATCAGTTTTCAGGTCCATCCCACTATTTATAAAGAGTTTTCATTCCTGTGAGCTAGCCACACATGAAGAGTGCCTTACGATTTTGCAACATATTTTCTGAGATGTGTAAACTCTTTTAGGTAAAATATATATAAAAAATGCTGCCTTTACTTCTGAGGTTTTCAAAAATATAAAAAATATGTTCAAATATGTTTCAAAAATATGTTCTGTAAGAACATAACTTCAAACCCTTGAGAAGATTTGCATTTACATATGTTAACTGATGAAATACTTACTTTCTCATGGGTTTTCTATTTAAATCTTGACATTAATAACGAGAACTTTTTTTGCCAAATATATCTTTGAGGATATATGAAACTTGTATCTCTTCGTAACACAAAGGTTTCATATAACTATTTTAAAATACAGTACTAGATGAGAACAATGTGTTGAACAATATAAATTCTTTTCAGTACCGGATATTTATTAATGGACATAAAACACTAACTGTACTGGCAGTCACATTGCTGCACATATTCAGTGTCAGCATTTGTTAAGGCTTCCTGTTCTCATATTCTAAGTTTGACTTACTGAAATAATCTATGCTTGTATTTATCCTCTTCCTTTTCTCAATCTTGTTTTAACATCTCTGGTGAAATACATATCCATTCAGCCTAAGGCCTGAGTGTAACTGTTTTGTGGTAGACATTTTGCAGTTAGTCTTTTTAAAGACTTTAATAAGTTTGTTATACTTGTGCATTTTCTTGCACTTATGATTATTTATGTGTTGGTAAGGTCGATTCATAAGAGCTGTGCTAAGAAAATGGGGAACTACAAGTAGACAAAGGGAGGCCAATAAAGATGCCTTTATATTTAACACACATACAGGTCTTCATTTCAGCTTACCACAAGAAAAGGAATATTTTCATTTTTGAAAGGTAATGGTCCATTAGAATTAGAAAAAACGTAGTCGTGGCTTAATGGCTTAATTATGTTAGCTTGTATTAAATAAAAAATGACAAAGTAAAATCTGTTAGGTGTTGTTTGTCATATGGATTTTACACATTTTAGAACTTAATAAGAACTAAAACCACAGAAATGAACAAAATTATGCTTACTTTTTCACTGAACCTAATATATTAAATGTTTTTTTGCACAGTATCATTGATTTAGCTCATTCTAACACCACTGACCTCAAGATCTCAGAACTGTAACTAATGAATCATCCATCCATCCATTCATTTTCCAACCCGCTATATCCCAACTACAGGGTCACGGGAGTCTGCTGGAGCCAATCCCAGCCAACACAGGGCACAAGGCAGGAACCAATCCCAGGCAGAGCGCCAACCCACCACAGGACACACACACACAGACACACACACACACCAAGCACACACTAGGGCCAATTTAGAATCACCAATCCACCTAACCTGCATGTCTTTGGACTGGGGGAGGAAACCGGAGCACCCAGAGGAAACCCACTCAGACACGGGGAGAACATGCAAACTCCATGCAGGGAGGACCTGGAAAGCAAACCCGGGTCTCCTTACTGCGAGGCAGCAGCGCTACCACTGAGGCACTGTACCACCCCTAATGAATCATCTAATGCCAAAAAAAAAATTAGTCTACAAAATTTATATTTAGAATATGTTTTGTGTTAAGCTTTTGATTTTTCCATAAGGTTTCTTAGTGGGGTCAAAAGAGAATTGTATTAAAACAGTGTTTTTAGAAAGCATTTGTCCCACCTTGGATTTTTTTTCAAAATATTGCATTATTACAAACTCAATATGCTATCCATGGAATTTCCTGTCATTCACATCAGCATTGTATCAGCATTGCCTTAATTTACATTGCAAAGAGACCACTGTCAACATGAATCATGTCTACCTGTGCTCACTTCAATTGACTAATATCATTTGCTATAATTTGACAGTTGTGGCAAATGGCTGGGGCCCTTATCCAACATGGACACCTCCATATTGGAAGGACTGGGAGAGAGAACAGGTGCAGGGTACTACCTCCCCCAGAGTGCTAGATGGCATGCCCACTGGGTTGCTACAGCACCCCTGATTCCCACAAGGCACGCTAGGACTTAGAGTTTGTGGGTCCTGCCCATTTGGGTCCCAGAGGTGTGACACAGGTGGCTGGGGGGGCGACCCGGCTGAGACGCCCCGGAGGACCGGAGGAGGGCTTACGCCTCCCTCAGACCACGTGGGGTGACCGCCCTGGTGGCTATGGGTGCCCCAATGCCTTGGGAGCCCTGGACCTCAGCACTTCCGCCACACCGGGAAGTGCTGGGGGTAAGAGGATCGGGGACACAGCCAGCACTTCCGCCACACTGGGGAGTGCCGGCGGAAGATTGTTGGGAGGCACCTGGAAACTCTTATATACTGTGTATATATATATTTATATATATATATATATATATACTGCATAGTAAATAACAACAAGGAAGATGATAAAGAGTTGGGGAACAGTATTGATAACATAGAAAAATTAAGCTGTTGCCCCTTTTCAGACAAGAGTCAGGAGTTAACTACCTCAGCTGTGGAGACAGTTTTGAGCCTGGAGACCAGAAACAGATTGGTTCAGGAGGTCAGGAACAGAAACAGAAGTGATGTCTTCGGTAGTTTGACTGTCACTGCTTCTGCAGTGGGAGGAAGAAAAAATGGATTAGGTGACACCTCCAACAACTGGCTCAGACTGTAATTACCTTTTGATGAGCCCTAAAGCTGTCTCCAATGCGTACATGTGTGACAATATGTGTATATTGAAAAGCTGATATTCAGAAAAAACCTACTTTAGAATAGAAAAATGAAATACTCCAAAATCTCAAAATTGCCATGATGAATTTGATTGACATTTGGTAATGTTGTACAAAAAAATAAAATTAGCCATTAGATGCTCTTTTGTTTGCTGATATTTGTATGTTAATAATGCTGTAGTGAGTAGGACATTCTAACAAACTTTGTGCCCCATTTTGCAATACTGCTGACAGTGATCACACTGAGAAATGGGGCATTCTGTTTTATGCAGTTGAAGGCCACCTACAAAAGTGTAGTGAAACAAGCAAAGGTGGTGATGCTCGAATGCCCATTTAGCAAGCGTTTGCCAGGTGCTGTGGCTGTAAGTATAGTCAATTTTGCGCAACCGATGCAGTAAGCAAGGTATGTAATATACCGTATGTTACTCCCAACTCCTTCATCTTATCTGCAACCTTGTGTAAATGCCAAACTGGGTGTTGCAATTCCTATCAGTCACTGCACTGCTCCAGACAATTTTATCTTGCCTGAAGAAGGGGCCTGAGTTGCCTCAAAAGCTTGCATATTGTAATCTTTCTAGTTAGCCAATAAAAGGTGTCATTTTGCTTGGCTTTTCTCTACATCAGTGCTCACAAAATTTAAATGAGAACATCGATATAACCGAAATGTCATCAAAGGTATCAACTACTGTGCTTTTTTTCCCTCAACCACTTTAGGATAACAATTTCATTGTCTCGCTGGACTACAGCATTTAACCTAGAGCATTGTCTCTAAACTTTTATGTCTTTCAGACGCTGTTTTACCCTTTTAAGTTCCTTCATGACCGACATAGTGCATTTGAAGATCAGAGATGTTCACCCCTTTTGTCAATCGAGCGCAATTAGAAGAGCGGAGGAAATGAGTCCCCTTGGTGAAACTAGTGCAGTTAGAAATGGAAAAAATATATAAATTGTGTCACAAGTGATAATAAATTTGTAATAAACTGATTACACTACCTTGGTTTTTTATCAATGCATAGCCTTCAATTTTTGAAAAAGCCAACAAAGTTGCCTGCTACATATTATTATTAAGTTTGCAATACCAATGACAGAATAGTGTTAAGAACTTTTTGAAATTAAAAGAAAAAAAACAAAGAGGAAATAAAAGAGAACAAGAAAATCACAGAAGATTAACAAATAGAGCCAAACCATGATAGAACAAAATGAAGCACAAGTTGTCAGATTTTTTTTTTGCTCTTTCTCTTATTGTGATAAGAATAGAACAGGATGGTGCTTTTGAGTGAATACAACTCTTTTGTAACTTATGCTTTTTCTTGATGGACATTTATTCAAAACCACAGTATACTGAGGCAGAACTAATTTTAGAATTTGATGCAAATAGAGAGTTAAAATTTTTAGCAGTTTTTAGCTTGAATGAATCAACTTTAAATCACCTTTGTAACATTATCAAATACAGCTTTAATACAGAGTTCTGCTGCAATCTCTTTCACACCAGTGCCACCAAGGACTGTATGTAGTATGTTCACCAGTAAGAAGTTCAAGTAAACTAATAATATTAGCCCCAATGAAAAAATACAAATATTGTTAACAGAAAAGTACTTAATTTGTTACATAGTACTTCTGGTTCATCTGATTAACCAAGAGCATAATAACTGAGACCTTTTGACTTAAATTTCCCAGGAGAAGCCAGGTAACATATTTAGTATTTATATCTAGGTTTACAGTAACACATTTGAATTTGGATCAGACACTCTTTGGATATTCTTAAGAGGTAGCATGAAAACACTGCTTTTGTATTCACTCCATCTTAGAAGGAAGAATAATGGCTTGATTAATTTAAATGTACAATGTACTGCAAAATCTTTAAGAACGTAATTTCTTATTGAAATTTCAACCATAGTTGCTGTAAAAACTGTTTTCTCAGTTTTAATAAGATCTTGTAACTAACATTATTTAAGTAAAAAGTGAATTGATGAAAGTGACTTCTGGCAGAAGCAATGTATGTTCCCACACAAATAAAATAGACGGACACAACCAGGAGGTCATGGGTTCTGTATTCTAAGAGAATGTTCAAAATGTCAGGAGTCAATATCCAGGATGCACACCTGACGCCAAACTCTCCTCTAGACTCAATAGTAGTTCGTAACCGAGGATAGGCCAGCGGCAAGTGAGAGACAACAGTAAGGTTTCCAATTGTCCAAAGTGTAAGTACGCATTTATTGCAATTGAAAAGAGTCAAACATGCACAGTTCAGTAAAACCAAAGGTATCATAAATAGTTAAAAGAAGTTCATATCCTTCCTATGGTATCTACAAAAATGTTCCTCTTGTAACTCCTGCCTCCAAAGAAGCATACATATTCACTCAGTCCATAGACAGCAACCACAACTTAAATTCACCATGTTCCTGATGAAGTAATGACTTATTGCTCTGCTTACATTATCCTCATGTTTCAACTTCTATGGCCACACTGACTGCAGTTACTAACACCGCAAATCACACATGTCTCTGCTGCTCCATATTAGCAGCCCTGTTGCCCTTTGCCCTGAACTCGACTCTATCTTCATCACTGTCACCCCTGATCAGTCTGCAGGGAGTCCTCTCTGCTTCCTCCCCTCGTTACCCATAGAGTATGATCTGATTCCGCCGTCTCGATTCCGCCATCTCTCCTGCCTCTACGATCCCATTGCAGGTTCAACGTTTCATCTCGACAAAATAAACTGCATACTGCCTCTAAAACTTACATCCTGGTCTCCTCCTTCTTTTTGCTTCTCAATCAATTTATCTTCAGCGATGCAGACATCACAACCAATTAACACCCGGTGCAACTAATGGAAAATATCTTCGCTGATCTCAGTTATACATGCCTCATTACCAACCTGTCCCCCTGTTAACCTCACCACGTCAGTCCATGTTTCTTCCTGCACCATCTCTTGCAGTAGGGTAACACCGTATTTCAAGCTGCACTTGCCATTTTTAAAACAGCACCACGACATAAAGTGTCACACAAACTTCTTGAGAGGTAGTGCAATCCAGATCCCTTAAACCCAAATTAAATCTCTGGAGACTGAAGTCATACAAAACATAGTGTCTTTACAGCACATAAAAAACACAGGGCAGGATGAACAATTGGTGCAGCCCAAACTACAAAACTAAGTCCAAAAAGGAAAACAACAGAAACCTGACTGGTTGTACCAGAACAAGCATCCTTAGCTCAACAAATGGCTTTACGCCCTATATAGGTAATCCCGGAAGCCACAGTGGTCATTAGTGGGCTTTGAAAGGTCTGGGGATGTCCTCCCAGAGTTTTCTACGGTGACTCAGACTACCCCTGAATTGCTGAAACCCATTTTTTTAAATAGGCAGGTACCCACAGGAAGCCTAAACACCTCAATATATACCACATTGGAGCTGCCTAGTGGGCTTATAACACATTATTGAATATCTTACTTGGCCCTGTCCATATTTTTGAGGCCCTGGAGTAATTCACTATAAGGCGCTCGATACAATCACATTCACTGCCACTCTCTGACAGAAATCCACCTAACCCTCTGGTAGGACTATGTATCTTGTTCCTACCAGTAGATGCAGCATATTATTATTACTGTCAAAACCCTTGTGACTAAAATTCAGTGCTGTTTAAATCCTGGTGTAGCACATTCTCTGATGGGACCAGTTTTGTCTTTCTCACTACAAACATTCTGTAAAGCAGGTCTGTCTGACTCCAGCAGGCAGTAGCTTCATTACAGGCTCAACAACAAGAAAGAACAGTTTTATGAAAGCATGCAAGTCATTTTCATCTACCACATTCCAGCTGTTGCCAGAGGCTCATTTGCCTTCCATGCTCTCCATTTCAAGTTCAGCTTTCTGAAAAGACCCTATGTCTCAAACATGTCATACTGCATATCTAGTGGGCCTTCATGTCATTCTAATTATATTTTTAGTTTGAAAGAAACCTATGTAGAGGCAATATAGTCTGGTCATTACCAAATACAACACCACCAGGAATCAGCAAAATAATATCAAATAAAAAATATCCTGATGAATATAATATCAGTTATGCTTCAGTTGCATACCTCTGTGAAGTACAATGTGCTTAACAAAACCACAAAAGTTATCATGTTTGCTTTCTCTCTTTTGTTAGGAATTATGAGTTGTGATCAAAAAATATGGTGAATGTTTTAAAAAAGACATGTTTAATGCAGTGAAAGATTTACAACTACTAGTCACCCTGAAAATACTCTCCTCCACTTCGAATGCACTTATCCCAATGCTCCTGCCACTTTGCGAAGCAGTTCTGGAAGTTTTCTTTCAACTTGGGCTGTCGAGGCTGCCTGGATGTCCTCAATGGATTGAAATATTTTGCCTTTCATGGTCATTTTCAGTTTAGGGAACAGCCAGAAGTTGCACTGTGCCAGATCCGGTGAATAAGGTGGGTGCGGACACAGCATAATGTTTTTATTCGACAGAAATTGACGTACTACAAGGGATGTGTGACAAGGAGTGTTGTCATGATGAAGAATGAAACCGTTTCAACATTTTCCTTGGTTATTGATGTTGAAGGATGTCCTGCTCTTTTCTCGTCTTCAACCGAGTCAGATCCATTACGAAATCGATCAAACCACTTGTAAACAGTCTTGTTGGTGCTGTGTCACCATAAACCGATTTTAACATCTGATAGGTTTCCTGAGCTTTTTGCAATTTGAAACAAAATTTCATTTTAATGCATTGCTCGATATCCATTATTAACAACAAACTTGAAAAAATACACTTCAACTCAACAGTGGCTCACAAACGACTGACAGTATCAAACAAGTTGAAACTTGTCACAAACTAGGCTCTAGGATAGACATGTCAGAAAATGCATTGAATTGTTTTGCGTTGCTCTTGGATGGTGCTCTGCATCAACATTCACTGTACTTTTTGATCACACCATGTATATGGCAAACAAACACACCATGCTTAGAATGCATATTGAATCCTACAAAATAATGATCCCAATAAAAATCTGAACCATCTGACATATTCTGCAGTAACTATTTATCTTCTAACTTCACTTTTCATAACCTCAAAGCTGGAAGATACAATTCAGTACAGAATACTGAAAAGCTCTATGTGCAAAAAGGTGCCAGGATCAAGAGCACTACCATGACTGAACCAGGCAGAGGGAAGGGAAGGCTTTGGGAGACCTCAGAGAAGACACAGAACAGTGCTGACGGGAGGAGCGGCCTTTCTTATGAATAAGTAAAAATGTAGGGTCCGTTACTGATCAGTACAACCTAAATGGATGCAGGATATTCCAGAATTTCAATAGTCAGAGGCACCAGTACAAAGAGTGCTGTTGAGACATTTAAAGATGGTGTTTAAAAGATGTTGTTGGCTGGAAAGAATGTAGTAATGGACTTGAAGTGTGTTACACACAAGCAAACAGTCCTAAACTAGGGGGACTGGGACATGGTTGCCTCTTTATGCAAGGCAACATTGCCCCTGTCCATCAGACCCGACCTTTTAATTAAAAGAGAAAACTCTGGACTGCAGGAATAGCAGCAGTTAATATGGGGAACTCTAGATTAATGTCAATGTAGCAAAAGAGGAACAACCCTTGACCATGAAAATGATCTCATAAAGGGGGTGTTAAAGTTGCCTGAAACTGGAAGCTGAGTTGTAGCGGTCTTTATTGATAGGATATAGACAGACCAGAATTCAAAGAAAATGGTGGTGGTGGTGTGTGAATGGGAGGACACAAGGAATTACTTTAGTGGTGTGCTTCCAGGTGGGCAAGTGTGCAACCTACTCACCCGGTTAACAGGATTCTCCAGCCATTAAATCAAGTCCAGTGAGGTTAGTGGGGTTTAAAGATTTTTCTGATTTATTTTTCAAACTTTGTGTTCTCTTTTTGTTGATCACTCACCTGTGCTGTCATGTTGTTGATAAACAAGACAATTCTGCTTACCTTTTTCTGGGTGCAGAGGCTGCCACAAGGATCTACGTCTATCATAACAATTATGGGCACTAAGATGAAAGCAGTATTTCAATGTTTATATTAACACAACGGGTTCATACCCTATCATACATTAGGCTGGATCATTAAAACTCATTTGTTCATTATCAAAACTTATTGCAAAACAAGCTGCAGAGGGCTACAACCTAACCTGAAAGATATAGGTAAAAGACAAAACCAGCCAGGCTGTCACAGGGGAACTAACTCACTCAGCAATGTTCACTTACGTAAGGCTTGTAAACTGATCCTGTATGTCACTGGTATGAAACCAGAGTATAAAAAGATAACTCATCCAAACAACTGAAGGTCATGGAAACTACACAAACATACATTTTAGACTTGTTTTGAACTCAAGATTCTGGAGCATCACACCAACATGACTTACATCTTTAAAGTTTGTCCATCAAAAATTGAAAACCTATGTAAGGAAGTATCATCAGGTCATATAATCAAATTTTTATAATTGATTTGAGTGTCAATAAAACCCATTGCTCATCAAACATATTTTGTCACAGTTCATATGCCTTCTCATTAGGAATGAGCCAGGAACATGGGTAAAAACTGTAAAGGAAAAGGCAAGTAGATGCAATAGAATTTAGTTTCTTTTTTTCAGGGGAAAACAGGAAACATCACAAGAAAGTCACACCCTAAATGGTCACTGGAATTATCAGAGAGGTTCCTGGCCCAAAAAAGGTTGGCAAGATTGATTGTTAACAAGGTCCAGGATAAAAGAATTCTTAAGAGATGTGCACTTCAGTTAACTTTCTGCTGTGAAGGAAAGAGGAACCCTGCCCATAGCTGGTCAAAGGTGTAATCAGAGGCGTGACCACGGGGAGGCTGGGGTGGGCACTGCCCCCCCAGAGACAAGCCGTGCCGCCCCTGCGAAATGCTCTGTCTGTCCAATGAAAACTCTGGAGAAGAATAACATTTGATTTTCAAAACTGAGTTGCTTTCCAATCGGCCCGTTTGAATTTGGGGCATATCTGTCAGTGTCTCCTCCACTAGACAGGCACCGTGCTGCTCACAGTTCACTTCACCACACATTTTGCAGCATGTTTTGAACTTGTTGACCGCATTCTTTAATTAAAACAGCGTATACGTTCCATTCTTCTTTTATTTTCTGGTTGGTAACACCAAAGGCTATGCATAGGGGGCTTATTAAAAAGCAGACATCTTCAACCTCTGTCCCTCCGCAAGCTGTTGGCTCCATGGTTGAGCCCAGCACCACTGCTACCAACACGGAGCACAGCACACCCACATCGGGAACTGAAATTCCAAAAGATGTAGATAAGCCTACACAATCCTCCAGCTCTGCGCCCGTGTCGGGTACTCCAAACCTCTGCCTTCAACAAAATATACAGTCCGGTCTGCCTGACTTAAATATGGATAGCCCATCCCAGCCCATTTTAATGAATTATCCCAAGCGTGCATTCGGAAAGACACCCAGATGTTTTAGTGCAAGCTGGTATCAGTCTCGACCATGGCTTGAACATTCTGTTGTCCGTGATGGCAGCTTTTGCTTTGCCTGCCGCAAATTTAGTGTTTCCAATTCGGACCACGAGGACATATTCACCAAACACAGCTACACTAATTGGAAAAAAGCTCTAGAAAAAGACGGTGGCAGCTTCCACAAACACGCGTCTAGTATCCCGCATGTCAGAGCCATGTCTGCATCACAGCACTCATCATTGGTGTGTCTTTAGCTGCATGCGAAAGCTCTTTCTCTACTTTGAACCGCATTTTCACTCCACTCTGCCGAACAATGCTGCATTCAAGGAAAAGAAATTTAGTCATTCTGGCACATGAGAAAAACATCACAGAAAATCTAGACATGAATGAATTTATTTCAGAATTTGCCAAGAGTAACTGCAGAATGGTCCTGTAGATAATATCCAGGTTAAACACTGGAAACTGATGTCCTATAGCCTCCCATGACTACACTAAGCCACGTTTCTGTTCTTGCTCTCATATGTTGTATACATTTGACTTTATTGATATTTATCTTGTTGATGTAGTTTTATATTTGTTCACAAAAAATAATAATACAAGTTCCATTGCCTCTGTTAATTTTATTGAACAATAGGTTATGATTTATGCCACAATTTTTGCTTTTATATGTTATATAAAACTATGTTGTTATTATTATTTGACCCCCCCTACTAAAATGGGGGATGGATGGATAGATGGATATTTTTTGCCCCCCCAGACAAGCCAAATGCCCACCCACATATGATGTTCTGGTCACACCTCTGGGTGTAATGGCGAACAGAGTGTCCTATCACAGTAAATTAGGTCCTGCTTAAAAGAAGACTGGTGCTTTCATTGAAGGTAGATTTCAACTTACACTTCAGAACCCCACTCTGTTAGCTGGGGAAGAGGCAGAGGTTAGTGACTACACATTAAAACCCATACACATAGTTTTATGCATTGTGGAAATCTCAAAGAATTGGAAAATGGCAAATATTATCTCATTATATAAAAAGGGTGATCAGAAAGATCCAAACAACTATAGACCAGTAAGCTTAACATGCATCACAGGTAAATTAATGGATGGAATTATTAAGGATAAGATTGAGCAACACGTGGCAAGAACAGGAGTTTTACTGAACAGTCAGCATGGGTACAGATGAGAAACGTCATGTTTATCTCACATGCTGGAACTATATGAGGAAGCAGCAAAAGGATACAATCAAAGTGGTGCATATAATATTATTTATCTTGACTTTCAGAAAGCATTCGATAATGTATTACATAAGAGGTTGGGCATCAAGAAAAAGAAGTGGAAATTCAGGGTGTTGTTTGTAGATGGGTGAAGAACTGGTTAAAATGCAGGAAGTACAGTTCAGAGAAATTGGGTGATGTTAAGATTATTGTCCCTCTGGGGCAGTGCTAGGGCTGATGCTATTTTTAATATATGTGAATGATTTGGATAGAAATGTAAACAACGAACCAGTTAAGTTAGTGGATGATACCATGCTGGGTGGACTTGCAGATAATCAGAATCTGTTGAATCATTACAGAGTGTCTTTAAGAGCATATAGGCCTGTGCAGATGTGTGGCAGATTAAATTTAATGCAAGTAAATGTAAGGTTAAAATGTTAGGTTTGAATACACAATGGAATGTCTGTAAATTGAAAGTACACCTTATGAAAAGGATTTAAGAGTTGGAGGGGACTCCTTACTATCAGCTTCCATAGAGTGTTGAAAAGCTATTAAGAAGGCTAACAGAATGTTATGTTATATAGCATGATGTGCACAGTACAATTCCAAGGAGGTAATAGTCAAGCTTTATAATGCTATGGTAAGGTCTCATTTGGAGTACTGTTTACAGTTTTGGTCTCCAGGTTACAAACAAACCATAGAAGCACTAGAAAAAGTCCAGTAGAGTAGGGGATGAGCCTTTTCAGTTTAAGTAAAAGGAAATTTAAGAGGTGACATGATTACAGTGTTTAATATAATGAAAGGAATTAGTACAGTAGATCAAGTTTGTTACTTTAAAACAATTTCAACAAGAACATGAGGACAGAGTTGGAAACTTGTAAAGGGTAAATTTTGTGCAAACATTAGGATGTATTTCTTCACACACAGAAACATAAATACATGGATTAAGTTACCAAGTAGTGTGTGATAGACAGTAGGACTTTAGGATCCTTCAGAATTAGACTTTAAGTTATTCTGAAGGAGTTAAGTGGATAGGACTGGTGAGCTTTGTTGGACTGAATAGCCTATTCTTGTGTAGATTTTTCTAATGCTTTTTCTAAAGTTTAGGTGCAAGGCAGAAACCACCACCTTCAACAACACGCTGACAAGAACTACAGTCACCAGTTAATTTAACAAGAATTTCTTTTTGATGAGAGAAAAATTGGGAATATCTGGAGAGAAAAAAACCTATGCAGGTTTTCAGATAGACAGTGAACAAGCCAGGACCGAGTTTTGTTCAATTCAGTTATTCTTGAATAATATTCTACTAGGAAGACATGTTCAGAGCTACAAATCCAAAACTGTAGAAAAGCCACATAAATCCAGACAAAATGAATTGGCAATATCTATTTAAATGAATATTATTTGAAATATGATTCAGTTTTATGTAAACTATATACATATAAAAGGCAAAGCCCTCATTGACTCATCACTAATTCTCCCACTTTCCACATATAGGTGGGAAGCTGAAATTTCGCATGCTCATTCCTTGCAGTGTACTTACAAAAGGTAGGTACGTTTCATGTCCTATTGCAACACCCAAGTAGGGGAAATGGGTGTACCCCATAAACTGTATATATAGATAGGGGAAACCTCTCCTCACTATTTCTGCGACTTCCAATATACATAGGAAGCCCAAATTTCCATTGCTCATCATTTACACTGAACTTACAAACGTTAAGTATGTTTCATTTTGCGCCGTGCCCCATAATGAACTTTCGAAAATAACGTCTTCTTTTTGGCAGTTCTCACCATTATGCCGTAAGGAACTTTCGGAACTGATCTCTCCTTTTGGTGGTTTCATTCCTTATTTCCATTAACAGACGATTTATTTCAGGGCAGAGACGCACAAGGGCCACCCCTGGTCCCCCTTCCTTTTTCCGCACGGCCGCTGTCCACGCACCTACCACGTGGTTGGCTCCCTGCCTCTATACATTAATGACATCCCACGCTCATGTGCCTCCTCAATTGCTTCCTTACTTTCCTGAGCTGTTCGTCGTGCTCACTGCTCCCTTCTTCTTTACTCCACCGCTTCAAGCCTGTTATTGTTCATCTTCCTTCACATCTTCCTGCTGGTGACTCCTGCCTTTTCGTTTACTCCACCGCTTCAAGGCTGACATTGTTGGGTTTCCTTACTTACTCACGTCTCCCTCCTTGTGACTGTTGCCTTTTCATTTACTCAACCGCTTCAAGGCTGACATTGTTGGGCTTCCTTACTTGCTCACGTACGTCTTTCTGGTACTGACTTCTGTTTTTCATACCCTGCAAACCGCTTCTTGCCTTCCTTCATACTGTCTTTCTCAACGGGTGCAAGTTTACTCCGAATAACATGTCTATTTTGGTGATCACCATCGATCACAATTTCATCGACCCGTTCCCAGTGGTTTCCATGCCCCAAGATTGCGCCTGCCTCTTTCATTCTCTCTCTTACTTATTGCATGGCCATATCAGTCTCAGCCTTGATATCCGCAGAGACATTGTGTCTTATGTACTGAATGACTGGGACAGGTTCAAGGTGTGGACTGATGACGGTACAGGAGACAATTATACTATGGTACACAGGACCACTATAGCAGTGATATGCTTAAGCTCTCAACCTATGGTTCTGCATGTGAACTGATACTGCCGCAGAATTGTTTCATTGTCACTTTCAAGTGTATAGAAATGGGGAAATATTTTACACCTTTGGACAACCGGGAATGCCTGTTAAACATCTTAGATTCATGGGTAGCAATTTGGGTAGTGGACACTTCGATGTTTATGAATGTTTCAACTCTGAAAACGTGGACACAAAGTTATCAATGAAACTTGTTGTATCTTTACAACAGTTGACAAACGCGGAATGTAACTTGAACACAACACATCCTTCAAATACGAACGTGATTGAAAGAAATAATGATAATCAAATCCTTGATGACAGCAACACTCATAACAGTGATAAAACAACACACAAACATGACATAAAATACGTCGTGGTAAATTTTCAGATGAACCTAGACAGAAGCAACATCGTCAGGCTGACGCTAAATACTCTCAGGAAAATCCACAAGTTCATAGGGATGCTGTTTCTAAATATTCCAAATCGCATCATCATGTTAACACAGCTTCTGTTTGTAGGTACGATCTGAATAATGACAAATGGCTCATTAGGAAAAAAAAGGTTTCCCTCAACAAAGCATATTGTGAATTTGCCTACGATCCACACATAGATTATGAAAATGACAAAACCGTACAGATTGGTTCAATGGATGTTGTCTGTGAATATTGTAAAGCTTGTAAGTTAAAAGGCAAGTCTCCCGGTTTGTGCTGCAACGGTGGCAAAGTCTGCCTCAGTACTTTACGTAACCTTCCGCACCTTTTTCATCCGCTTTGAAGTGGTGAACATCCTGAAAGTGAGCATTTCTTGAACAACATCCGCAAATACAACACCGCATTTCAAATGACGTCATTGGTGCTAACAATATTGTCGAGGGACATTTCATGCCCTCATTTAAAGTACAGGGGCAAGTTTATCACTTGATTGTCAGTCTCTTACCTATGCCCACTGAACAACACAAATTTTTACAAATTTATTTCGTTTGCGATGTTGAAAAGGAAGTCCAAATGCGGTGTGCCAATGTTTCGGGACTTAAACCGTATCTGCTGCAACAACTGCAAACAGTGCTGCATGACTGTAACAGTTACATCAAAGAGTTCCAATCAGCAATGAACAGTATTTCTGATGAAGATAACGAATTCCAAGTTGTCATTCATGCTGACAAAAAACCATTACACGTACACAAAGGCTGGTTTAATAAACCTGCAGCACATGAACTTGGTGTTGTCATCATTGGCCAAACGCTTGAGAATAGGGATATTATCTTGAAAAGCAGAAACAATAAACTACAATGCGTTCACAACACGCACAGATCCTATGATGCACTTCAATATCCCCTCATGTTCTGCTATGGTGAAGACGGATACTCTGTGTCTATACCTCAAGTACATCCTGCCAGTAAATTGCTCACTAACAAAACCGTGTCTGCAGCAAGATTCTATTCATATCGTCTCATGATCAAAGATCCTCATCATAATCATAAACTTCTCTACCGAAGTCTAAATTACATAAGACACAATCAGAAAAAATTAAGGGCTGAAAAATATGCTCATTTAAAAGGTGCTATTGACAAAAACGATACTAATTTCGCCCAGCTTGGTCAATCTGTCATATTACCATCGTCGTTCACTGGGGGACCTCGCTATATGCACAAGCATATACAAGACGCAATGACATATGTGCATCACTAGGGACGCCCTGACTTATTCATCACATTTACTTGCAATCCTAAATGGACTGACATCACCGAACTCCTCATTCCCAGTCAAAAACCCCAGGATCGTCACAACATTACTAGTTGTGTCTTTCATTTGAAAATTCGCAAATTGGTTGACTTGCTCACAAAAAATAACATTTTTGGCACTACCAATTCCTACACGTACACCATAGAGTGGCAGAAGCGAGGTCTTCCTCATGCACACATTTTTTTGTGGCTCAAGGATCACATTAAGCCAGTTGTCATCAATCTAGTTATCAGCGCAGAAATTTCCGATCCCCTGACTGACCCTGTCTTCCAGGAAATAGTAAAGTCAACCATGATTCACGGCCCATGCGGACCTCATAATGTCAATTCACCCTGCATGGTCAACGGTTTATGCAGTAAGAAGTACATTACCCACGTCCACTTCTTTCAGAAACTCAGACCGGCAAAAACGGTTACCCTCAATACCGCCGGCACGGCTGTGCTCATGGAGGTCATACAATTAACATCAACGGAGTACATATCGACAATACATGGGTCGTCCCTTATAATCCTGTGCTCTCCAGCTTTTTCAATGCTCACATCAATGTTGAATTTTGCAACTCTGTCAAATCTATCAGATATATTTGCAAGTATGTTATGAAGGGAAGTGATCAGGCAGTATTTGCATTACAGAACCAACATGACGAAATATCTCGATATGAATCTGGCTGTTACATCAGTAGCTCTGAAGCAGCCTGGCGCATTTTCTGCTTTCCCATTCACAAACGTTACCCTCTGGTCGTGCATCTCACTGTCCATCTTGAGAATGGACAAAGGATTTATTTCACACAGGACAATGTTGTAGACAGAATCCAAAATCCACAACAGACCACCCTTTTGGCCTTCTTTGACCTTTGCAAACACGATGATTTCACAAAACAACTTCATTATCATGAAATCCCATCATATTATGTGTGGCAAAACAACAACTTCCTTCAGAGGAAACAGGGAAACCCATACCAGGTCATTCGGGAGTGAAAAAGGACCATGTCCTCAGACGAGTATACACTGTCCACCCCAACAACTCAGGGTGCTACCATCTTCGACTCCTACTCAACGAAATCACTGGTCCCACCTCTTTTGAATGTCTCAGAACAGTTGATGGTGTAGTACATTCCACCTATAAGTCAGCCTGCAGGGCACTTGGTTTGTTACAGGATGATATCAACTGGGATGAGACTCTACAGGAAGCTGCTCTGTCTCGCTCATCTCACAAGATTCGCCAACTCTTAGCTATCATGCTGGTCTTCTGCGAAATCACAAACCCTTTACGCCTATGGGAAAAACATAAAGACAGCATTTCAGAAGATGTCTCCAGACAGATTCAACCACAATCATATAGGAACACCAGCCCAACATTGCTTACACTTCATCTATAACAAGTGGCTAAACCTGCTTCAAAACTATGTGCTTGCTATAG
The DNA here is from genome assembly GCF_900747795.2 of Erpetoichthys calabaricus. Lineage (NCBI taxonomy): Eukaryota > Metazoa > Chordata > Cladistia > Polypteriformes > Polypteridae > Erpetoichthys > Erpetoichthys calabaricus. The sequence goes on from NC_041410.2 coordinate 42,602,457, forward strand.
GAGGTCAGTGTATTGATCATTACGGATTGCCTTCTCCCCCAAATGAAGTGGCAGAAGTTACATCAAATACCGAGTACTTGAGAGAGACATCTTACAACCTCTCACAGTTGGCCGCTGTAGTTACAAATAACGAAAAATTGCTCAATGTTGACCAAAAGAAAGTTTATGATGACGTCATGACAAGCATTCTCTCCGGCATTGGAAGGCTGTCTTTCCTTGATGCTCCAGGAGGAACTGGTAAGACATTCCTCATAAACCTTCTCCTTGCGAAAATACTATCGCAAGGGAACATTGCTATAGCTGTCACTTCTTCTGGCATTGCTTTGACTCTTCTTCAGGGTGGAAGGACTGCTCATTCTTCTTTCAAGCTACCTCTAAACCTCATTCATACTGATTTCCCCATGTGTAACATATCCAAGCAGAGCACCATGGTGCAAGTGCTGCGCGATTGTAAGTTCATTGCATAGGATGAATGCACTATGGTACATAGAGCAGGTGTTGAAGCTTTAGACAGGACCCTACAAGACATCAGAAACACGACAAAAATGATGGGAGGCTTGACAGTCTTGCTGGCTGGAGACTTCCGGCAGACCTTACCAGTTACTGTCTCCTGGTGAATACTTTACAAACCCTTATTGAAATGTTTACCCCAACCTACGAAATCTGCATGAAAAGGATGTCTTATGGTTGAGGTAGAGAGTTATTCTAACAATAAAAAAATGACATGACTTCACATATAAACACCATTTTATTTCACCAACTAACTTCTGAAACAAAAACAAACAAGTCTGTTGACTCTGTCATAGAACAAGAGGATGTGGTGCACTATCCGATAGAGTTTCTTCACACTCTTAATCCTCCAGGCATGCCTCCGCATACTCTACTTTTGAAGGTCGGCACACCAATTATTTTACAAGAAACTTACAACCACCAAAACTTTGTAACAGCACCAGGCTTCAGTTCAAATCTCTGCACAAGAACCGCATTGAGGCAACTGTCTTCACTGGAACTGGCTCAGGGGAGACTGTATTTATTCCTTGCATCCCTCTCATACCCTCTGACCTCTCATTCCAATTCAAACGCTTCCAGTTTCCAGTAAGGGTCTGCTTCGCTATGACAATAAATAAGTCACAGGGCCAGACTCTAAAAAAGGTCGGCATTGATTTGACACAAGATTGCTTCTCACATGGCCAACTGTACATTGCATGCTCAAGAGAAAGCTCAGCAGACAGCTTGGTCATTTTACAGCCAGAGGGCAGAACTGCAAACATCATTTACAAAGAGATCCTTACATCCTAAAAATGTGCATTTCTCATACACAACATTTACAATCATAAATTAAACTCTTTACAATCATCAAATTCACTCTCAATACTAAAATAAGCCTACGACAATTACATTGACAATCATCCTACGTTATTTTTTACATGTTTCCTTTTCTTTTTCATAACTTCTTTAACACACTACTTCTCCACTGCGAAGCGCGGGTATTTTGCTAGTTTAATATAAATCATTTAAATAGAAGATCTGGCTATCAAAAGATCATTCTAGTTGACAACTAAGGTGAAGTAAGTAAAAACTGCAGTTACTGTTGAAAGTAAATTTGTAGATTAAGTCTGGGCAATCCATGTCAAACTGGTCGATGTGGAATCTCATAGTCCATAACTGCTAACATACCACGTATAGTTGCAGTAATGGAGGTACTATAGGATTGGTTTCAAAGATAAACTAATATTCGGGCCCTCCGAGTCTAATGATGACAGTACAGTATTTTGTATCAGTCTATGGAATTTAGCTGTACCTGCTAATAAATTCAAATTCAGACTCTTCAAGATGTAACACTGGTGATTTGGTGCCCCAGAACAGTAACAGTACGCGTTCTTTTTAACGTATAATTTTTATTGAAAGTAGGCTTTACGATGGGCAATTTCCGTTCATGATTGGTTCCTGCTTTCAAGCAAAGGCTGGCCGCATATGCTGAAAACCGCTGGATTAAGTGTTTTATTAAAAGTCATTTCATTATTGAGAACTTCGGCCATTACGTTGTCATTCTAACGATGTATGTATGCGTATAATACCGGCATCCGTGGGATCAAGTTGTGCGTTACCTGTCGTGGACCGTATTTCTAATGCATGACTTTCTAAAGAATACACTTCCTCGTTTCTTTCAATCTGAAATCTGTTAAATCAACTGTACCCTTGTGAGTCACCGTACTTTAATCCAGTCACATGCGCCTCAGTCACAATTCGGCAGCTGCTACAATGTGAAACGTTTACGCTTCCGCCTGGGGTGGTGTCTACCACGCCTTTCTAACTGCAGGTTCGTCAATCACCGCGTCATTCAAGTGACGAACACCAATGACAGGATAGAGTAAGGAAGAATGGGCGTGCTCAGATAAGCAGGGATGTTTTGAAGGGGCAACTCTCATTACAATCGAAGCGCTTTCGGGGAAGGTGCAGTGTGCTTTTATTGTGGGGAGTGTTTTGCTTAGATTTTGTTTTGGTGAAGATCGGCAAAAAATAAATAAATAAATAGAAAAGTACACAAGTTATGTAAAATGTTAACATTTCTATTTTATGCTCCTTACTGATTTTTGTGGTTGACGAAAAGCCGCACATAACTGAAAATTAATAGCAGACTGAAATCAGTGTTTCGCTCTGCAACATATTTTTTCTTCATACAAAAGTATTTTTAAATATTCAGCTTTTTTAACGAAAAGTTTCCATATTGTTTACCACTTTAATTACAGTAACTCAATGCACTATTCATCCCAAAGACGCTAATTTAAAACGTACATTTTGGTTTTAGAATAAGCTTTTAAAAAGTGTGTCGTCTGCTTGCGCTAGTGCTTTACCGGCGACCAAAAGCTTTTCGTTTTAACGTGATTTTAGGAGGAATTTTAAAGGATTTTCCTGTTAAACTACAGAAGTACAAGCAACACGCCTCGGAATGGAATACTTGCTGCTTGTGAAGGTTTGTGCCCTCGTAGGCTTGCTGGCGCTGACTCTGTTCTTCGGCATGTTACCCGCAAGACTGCAGTGGTTCCGAAACTCAAGCGGCACAGGTACGTGAAAACCGACTTCTCACTATGTTGTAGTTTGATGAAGGAACGCCCGAATAGATGCGACTCCCTTACAAGGAACAGCACACCCAGAGATTGGCAATATTCGTACAGTCCCTAAGAAAAGTGTGCAGAGGTTTAAAAAAAAAAAAAAAAAAAAAAAAAGTACAGCCCCGAGACAATGTTCTTTCATTGCATTTAAAATAATGTGGAAAACTAAAGGTAGGTATAAAATCCTGTGATTTTATTTTTATTTTTGTAATGGTTTCAATATTAAATAACCAGCTGTACTTATTCGTTGCTCAACTCTTCAGCTGTTTACAGTGCAAATCTTAAAGTGTAATCTTGGATCTTCCCCCCAAAATATATACAGTTCATCTAGTACAGCGTCCTTTTCATATTTATGGGTTTCATTTTTGGTTTTTAATTTTATATTGTCATTCGCAATCCCGCTTTCATGTTCAGCCAGTATTACAGATAATGTATTCACCACTAATTGTTTAACTTCTTGTTTCATATTTACTCCATTGTATGTTCTGCAAATGAAATGTGTGCCTACGGTGGTACAGCTACTTTGTACCTGCTGATAAGATTTTAAACAAGCAAAAGAACTGCTTTTAAACAAGGTTTGTTTAATCCTGCTTTTGCCTTGGTTACAAAGCTTATGGATCATAATTCATAGTGTGAATTTAATTTTTAATATAGGGAGGGATTTCACCATGTCACCACTGAAGCACAAATTTTAGAAAGGTTGATATCTACAGTATTTTATCAGAATTTATGCAAATATTATAATTAACAAAAAAATGATTGCTTAATCATTACTTGAGAAAATACTTGATCCGTTAATTTTTGGAACCAAATCAGTACTCATAAATTAAACATGAGTGTACACAATACATAAAGTATGTATAGCCACCTACTTAAGAGCAGCCAGTTCCAACAGCCAAAGACTATGGACTCCAGACCATCAAAGGGCACAATGACATACAACCCGGTAAATGTACATTTCTCATATCTTACTGTGAAATACATTCAGCATTTTGCTTAAGCACATCATGTTAAAACCAGTTGAGAAAAAAAAGTTCAGAATGACTTTCCTTAAATCTAAAATAACTTTTGGAGTCAAGCGGATTGTACTGATAGATGAATTGTGGCTTTGTGACATCTAAAAAGCAAACCTCATAGTTCTTAGATGATGCAGTTTTCATGCTGGATTTTTGTATGATTTGTCCAATCTTACAATTTTACAACTCACAACAAATAGCTATTTTGTAAAACTGTTACAGACTTGTTTCCAAAAGATAAATTTGAGTGTTTTTGTTGTTTAACTAAATTTGAGGGATCTTGCCATCTTGTGTGGTTTGTCATCTGTTTATATACTGTATAAAAATGTCAAATATGAGAAAATTACAAAATTGTTACTTAACAATGCATATTTACAAAGGACTGGCACTCATAAAAATATGCGTACAGCAAAAAACAAGCTTTAGTTTGTTTTATGCATATAGGTATTGCACACATGGTTTTATGTGAATCTCTTAAGAGAAGGTTTAGTCCATCATATTATTTATTCTGTACATTACTCATATTTTACATGAAGCTGACAATCATGTTGTGTCCCATATCTTAAAAGTGAGCAACATGTGTGCACAACATTTTGAATCGGTAATGAACAGGGCACATGTCCATTCGAGGAAATGTTTTGCACACAAAGAGAGGTACATTTACAATTGATTATATTTATGTACGTGAATGCTTTCCTTTAAGAAAGAGTGTACTTTCTCAGTGTTTCCTTCCAGCCGGAGACTGACAGTATCAGCCATGCCCTACTCCAGTTCCCAATTTGTTGAAATACTTGCTACAGAGTTTTTTTGTTTCTGTGTAATATATTTGTATTTGTAAAAGCATTCAAAACGGTAGTTACTAGGGCTTAGTTTAACAATCCACGCTTTAACAATAGTATAATTTTTATGCATCAATCGTATTATTTAATTTCAGTCTTTGTCTTGGCACTTGTCTGTGGTATTCTCCTACTTTATAAATTTTACAGTGACTGTTCTGTAAAAACAAAAAAAGTGTAAAATTCTTGCAATCCAGTGTTAAGTACTGTGGTAATCTCCCTTGTATGTTATGTTGTGCCTTGTGTGCCATTAGGCCTGCTGCTGTACATATACCTGGAAAGACTTTCACCTGTGATAGAATGTACATAAATCCTTAATAAAAAATTGAAGCAACAAAACAGCCTTGATTGCCTGTACTACCTTTAGTATGTGGTTGAAAAATAGGGCTGGTCTAAAGTAAATCAATTAATTATAATTTTTCATTTTGCAGCATGCAGGTTTTAAAGAGTAAACGTACATTTTGGAAGACTAAACTAAATAACAGAGTAATTTTCATGACAGGATTTGAATTTGGGACTCAAGACTTGAGAAGCAGCAATGATAACCACTTTATGTATATCCAGAATGGGTGAAATTTATTTTGGTCTTGCAAATGTGCAGGTCTCTTGTTGGATGTATTCAAAATATTGTATTGCATTGGCTCGTGTTTAGGTGACTATTAGGGTGAAGGTTTAAATTGTAGGTCTGCCTTCTGGTTATTTACTGGGAATATTTAGTTGGAATTTAGTCAAACTTCAGGTGCAATTATTTGCTTCTGTTTTTAAGAGAATAGAAAGAAGACATTTGTGAAAAATATATATCTGTATACAGTATCTACTGTATATACATCTAACTGCCAAGAGTGGAACTGCGTAATCCTTATAAAATATTTCTCTAACTGCAAGTTTCAGAATGTATTGAACTTTGAGACTAGTGCACTAAATTACAGAAACAATTCCCATTTAACTTTTATGGTTTCAACACTTTTGCCAGAGGATATTATGTCCTGTGTTATTCTCGGCTCTTCATTCTAAATCACATATCGTTCATTGCTTGTTGTAATCTTTTTTTATGCTTTATTTTCTGGTGAATTTGTTTGAATACAGTTAAAATAATTTGTGTAGAGAAAATGTCCATAGTTACATGTTCTGATTAATACTGTGTGCCTGTTGGGTGCCTTAGGTAGATACTGTATCAGTTGTTAATACAGTTTGTGGCTGTCATTTTAAAACAGACACAGGCTTAAGGCTGTGACTCACCTTGGGACTATTACCTACTATGACTTTATTTCACTTGCTGTAAAACTGATTTGAAAGTTTTCATTGTGGTGATTTTTGTTATGTGGCAGGTGTATGTAGCAGCATGAGCAGAGTACACCTGGAAGAAACTCAGTTATTACTCTACACTCTTTATTATATCATAAATTTGTACTACATTTTCTTCTGAGAAAGTATTGAACAGTGAGGGTTTCCTTCCACAACCCACTTTTCAAGTTCAATTAATTGGCTGACTGTGGACGTTTGTGTTTGGTTGGCCCCATGACGGACTGGGGAAGGTATATGCTTCATGTGACCTTGAACAGGAGAAGTGGGTTAGGAAATTGACAGATGGATGGATATTTTCATGAGATATTTTAGTTGGGATCTTACAGAAACAGAAAACTAAAAGCTACTTTCATGAGAATATCCATTTTGAAATACAGTAGGGAAGTTCTGCATGTTGATTTAATTTTCAATATACTGAAAAATGACACACATAGAAAAAGAGGTCTAAACACTGGGGACTGAAATAATCAGCTTTTTTGAATGGTTCCACACGCAAAATAGCATAATATTTTCTCATGTTTTTTGTTTTGTGTAGATTCTTGTGTTTTCACAGTCAAACAAGTTTTGGAGCTGTTATATACAAATATATAAATTTCCCATCTGAGTAAATCAGAAATTACAAACATTTTTGTTTTAGTGTGATGTTTGCTATAATACAGTAGTTTTGTTACTGAGTTTCATATGCAGAATTTGTTGCCTATTTAGTAGCTTTGATTGTATTAATGTACTTCAGTTAATACTGTCTAAATTTTACAATGAATTTCTTTGTTTTAAATCATATGGATAGTATATTGTTGTGAATAAGGTTTCTGGTTTTAATTCCCTTTCTAGAGTTTGACACTTGTATTGGTTTAGTAATTTTCTTGATTGTTTCCACTACTCAGGGGCTTAAACACAGGACAGTCAAGTGACCACTTGGGGTTGTATGTTGGGTTGATGTGCAGGTTAAACCAGTTTCAAATCTTAGTACAAAACATTACTTCATAACTTAGAACACATCTTTCTTTGATAATTAAGAGGCATAACTGTTTACCAGGATGACTGTACAGTCTGTTTTAATCTAGCTGTGGAAATACTATAAATTATTATTATAGTATGATAGTATGATATGATAGTAGTATGATGATGTTTTATTTATGAAATATATTTAAATCAATTTTAAAAATTGCTCCCTTACTGTAAAGTGTTATATAATTGTGGTTTAACATTTAAGGTGGTATTAAGAAGGCAACTTTATTTTGTTTTAACATTCCGTGTTTATAGGACTCTAGTAGTGCTAAAGCATTTATAAACATTGCAGTGTGTAGTTCTTAAAGAAAACAAACAGTGCTGCAAGTAGTACAAGTTTAGTAGGTGGTGGCCGTGCAGATGTCTTCTCACCCGTTCTGCTAATTATTGATGCAGAACTAAAAGTTAGTAGTACTCATTTGGAAGCTTAGGGTTAGTTGATGTAGTACACTGGTCCTCCAGGACTTGTTTCCGGTCTGATACTGTATGTACTACAGCTCACATCCAATAAAGATGAATGTAACCTGTACTTATAAAGTAGGACTGAAGACATTTATTAAAGGCTATTTCATGTAAGAAGATCATCTCGAATTACTTTTGGATGTTTTATAACACAGCTTTCATTCTAACGAGTGCTTTTAAAAGTTCAAGCTGAAACATCAGATACTAGTCAACTTAAAATTACATCCCTTAATTTAGTCTGCAGACCACTGGCTGATATTTTGGCTTAAACTATGGCACAAGCTTATTACTTGCAACAGTATCTCACATTGCCCTGTTAAGTTATTTTAACCTCTGGTTCTTTTGTCAGTTAGCCTGGCTTCAGTCTGTTCCAAAGTAGTCTAGGGTCTTTTCCTGACAATGTGAGATATGTGTGCAAAATTTTGTTGAGATTGCATTTGACCAAAGATGTGTAATTGTATAAAGAATAAATACACACTCACCCACATTGAGCTTTATATATGATTACTTTTAAAGCCTATGCTGCTTATTGTACGCAGTGATTACAAGTTGAAGGCCATCATAAAATTCCAAGGATTCCTTGAGAGTTGCAAGGAACTTTGAATGGAAGGTATGCAGCTTGGGAGCCTGCATAGTTTACCTGTAAAGAATAGGTTATATGAGGCATCAGTAATTTACTTTGAATATAAAAGTAAAACATTTTAAGAGTACATGCAAGAATGGTGTTGAGCCACAAGGAATGAAATTAATTTACTTCTGCTTTTGAGGCAAGGACCTTACAAAAAGACCGCTCAGGAACCTCACAGACATGTTGACTTTTTTTCTAGAAATTCCAAGAATATCCCTTCCATGTCTTCTTTTAGGAGTGGTCACTGGTAACTCAAATTCATAATACTGATATTTGAATTTATTCCTGGGCTGATAGTTTAAACTCAGGTTGCAGTGCTAGTAGAATGGGACTGTAGTGAACATGTTTCATTGTGTAGATTTTAAACAAACCATGTAAGTGTCACATTTTACAAATGTTTAGATTATTGATATGTTACCAATTGTGTGTGTATATATTTATATATAAGTTGCACAATGTGACATTACTGATATTGTTTACAATAATTCTACTTAACACTGGGGATGTCCTTCACCGAGTTCAGTGAATTTAAGTACAGAAAAGTGTTTGAAGTGTAAGCCAGTATTGGTAGCTGCTCAGGTTACAAAAAGATCTAGTTGAGCTCACTGGTTAGACTTCCTGTTCCCCAGCTAAGCCAAATAGTATAAAGGAGCATCTGAAAGTTTCTTTTTTTTTTAGCAATATAGTGGAGTTTCATGTAACGTTAATATGGGGTTCTGCAAATCGTTGGCATTAAGCCTACAATGTCTTCACTATGCAAGTCAATTGGAATGGATATAGTAAAGTGAAAAATTATATTTCTGATGGTTGCCCTGTGATAAACTTGCACTCATCCAAGGCTGGTTCCTAACATGCAACCACTGACACTGTAATAGATTCATGCCCCTGCAACTCAGAAATTAAATTACAAGTTCTACAAAGGCACAACTACTTTTGTAAGATATATTAATTTAAATAGTATTCTTTTGTGCATGTTAAATTAGTTTATGAAGATGTGTTGTGGAAGATGAGCCACTACTACTGAAGATGGGTTACATTTTAACTTTTTGTGGTGCACAGTTGCCACATGTAACATGACCTTTAATGTTGTTTCTGAGTTAAATATGATTTATTTATGTTTACATCAATATTTAGTCTGCTTTAATTTTTTTAAGTTAATGTTGCAGTAAATTATATTTGTTACTGAAATGACATGGACAAAACTATTGAAACAGTATAACCAAATTGTATTTGAAACAAACATTCTGAAACCTCGCAGAAGTCATTGATTGTGTATATACAGATTTTGTGACTTTGCCACAAAATTTTACGATGCCCATTAAAATTAAAAATAGGATGTTTTCTGCCTGGTAACAGCACACTATATATGTGTTTTGTATTGTACTCCTCTGATTAAACATGGGTTTAATATAGAATGCTGCATGTAGCAATTTGATGAAAGGTCTGCATTAATAGATAGATAGATAGATAGATACTTTATTAATCCCAATGGGAAATTCACATGTAATGTAAATTCAAAATTACTATTAATAAAATAGACAGTGCTGAATGTGGCAGAGTTAAAGATGCTAAGATTTGCATTGCGTGTGATGAGGATGAATAGAATTAGGAACAAGTACATTAGAGGGTCAGCACAGTTTGGAGACAAAGTCAGAGAGGCGAGATTGCGTTGGTTTGGACATGTGCAGAGGAGAGATGCTTGGTATATTGGGAAAAGGATGCTAAGGATAGAGCTGCCAGGCAAGAGGAAAAGAGGAAGGCCTAAGAGAAGGTTTATGGATGTGGTGAGAGAGGACATGCAGGTGACTGGTGTAACAGAGCAAGATGCAGCGGACAGGAGGATATGGAAGAAGATGATCTGCTGTGGCAACCACTAATGGGAGCAGCCAAAAGAAGAAGACACTTTATTTATAACTATTTTGCTTATCAATTAGTTGGCTGAAATTACATTTGCCAAAAAAGTACATGGCAATAAGTTTTACAAGTTACAAACTTTAAGGTCCAGCTTAACACTTTCAGAGGTAGATAGCAGAATCTCTTGTTAAGTGTCGGCAAGAGTTGCCTAGTGTGTATTACAAGTATTTGATTCTGTCTGCTGTAGGTGGCAATAAAGACTCATACATTTTTCTGGCTTTTTTTTTTCTTTATAGTATGGCATCAAATACTAGCTCTCTTTGCAAAAGAATTTTTACAATCCCTTAATGACATGAATTCTGCACTGTCATACTGTATAAGCATTTTGACCTGCCATAAGAAATGTAAGAAAGTAACATTGAAAGTACTGCTGGATCGTCCCCAAGTGTGAATGAGAGAGGGACCACAATTACTCTGATGGATCTTCTTTTCAGGTGCTTCCATATCACGGTTGATTTCCCATACTGAGTAAGGTTATTTTTACAGGTCTTGCACTTTTGAGCACTCTCTCTCTACCATACTTCAAAATGTGATTAATGTTACTCTTGGTCAATGATTCTACTTAATATGAATGACTAAACTAATCAATAACCAAATTCTTTGTCAGCTATCTTCATCATTAATTAGTTGTTAAAGCTCAAATCTTAACCATAGACAAATTAATCTTGGGTATTGAAAGATGCATAATGTACTTATTGTATAAACAAAAAAATAAGCCAGAGGGAGATTTCTAGGGAAAATGTGAGGTATGGAATTGGAGGATAAACAAAATCTACTACCATACTCTCTCGTCTGGCCCCAGCCTCTTACATCTGTCTATAAATGTTTCAACTGCTTCACTTCAGTCTCTGGTGCAAATGGACTTTATAATGATCCAGCCAAGCAACGTTAAACAAAAGTAAAATTACTGCCTTTTTTAATTTCAAAATATTTAGGTATTAGAAAACTGGGGTGTACGCAGAGAATATAGTCTTTTAAAATTGACCTTGTGTAAAATTAGTGTTCAGTTCATTTTTTGTCATATCTTAAAACAAAAATTAAAAAAAGATTTGTTTGCTAGTTCCACTGCAAACATCAAACACGCACCACTCATACAATATCTAATATAATACCATGGTGCAGCAAACAAATTTTCCTGAAAAGTAACCATAAATAAGCATCAGTACCAAATTTTAAATGTACAGCATAAAGTGTGAAACAGAGGAAGTAACAGCCTGAGAATATAATGAGTGAATTTAAGAGTAGGGAATAACTTATTTGGTAGTGCAAACAGAATGTTAGTATGGGTGCTTACTCACAGGTGGCACAGTGGTAGCGCTGCTGCTTTGCAGTAAGGAGACTGTGGAAGATTGTGGGTTCACTTCCCGGTTCCTCCCTGTGTGGATAGCGCTTTGAGTACTGAGAAAAGCGCTATATAAATGTAATGAATTATTATTATTATGGCATAGTCTTAGATCAGGCTAAGCAAATGACTAATGACCTCACAGAGAGACCTTAATGACTGGTGGGTCAAAACTCTGTGTAAGGCTGGTAATACAGCATAGAATGCTATAGTATCACTTGTACTTAAATAGTGGTGCATAATACTGTATAACCGTATGGTGCAAGTAAATAAAATTAAGCAGATTATTAGTAAATACGTTTACAAATGCTTCTTCACTACCATTAAAACATATCCTGTATCAATCGTAGATACTGTGAATTGTTTATAGGCTATGGGTTTTGTTTATGTTTATATATATATATATATATATATATATATATATATATATATATATGACATTATTCAGTTCTAAATTGAAATCTTTTAAGTTGAAAATCCAATGAAAGATAACAGACATTAAATTTGTTTTACATCAGAAACCATTAGTGCATTGCATTTAGGGATTTTCTCCCTCTTTTTGTAGAGGAGTGAGCTTCTATAGCTTCAGCTTGGGGGTAGGAGTGTCACAGGCAGGGAATCTGAAGTTTTGCAGCCAATCTAGGTGCTTGGCAGTTTTGTTTTTGGGCTGGTTTGGCAGCCGATGATAATATTTTAAGTATGGTAAGTTAAGTATTGATATATTTATCAGTAAATATTTTCATCCTAACATCTTTTTTGGATGAAAGAAAAATGTCAATAGATTCTCTAACTGATTCCGTTAAAACTACTGCTCTTAGATTTTTTTCTATTCATCATTTTAATGTATTTATAATGTACTAATTCTGAGTTGAACATCACTAACAACATTTTAGCTGGTTGGTTGGTCATTTTGGCAAGACACTGTATAATGTCAAAAAAACAAGTGATCTCACTAATGCTTAATCCTGAAAGCTGTTTTGGAATGTATGCTGAACATTTAGCCAGTGTCTTAAAATCTGGTGTTCAGACTCCTACAGGATCAAAAACGGCGTGTAGTTTTTCAATTCATACTGAAAACATCTTTAGCAAAATACGTAACTCAATATATAACAATAATGTGGTTGTGTGGTTGTTAACTCTTACATAGTTAGGCCTTAAACTGTTTGGTTGTGGTATTTTTTTTCCCTCTTTCTTTTTATATGGACCAAGTGGTAACATTGGGTCTTTGCCCTTAGAGTTCAGAACAGGGATGTTACAGAATCATTTGACTGTTCCTAACATGATGCATATCAAATTAATAAATGATTATTAATGTTATACTATTCTTTATTCATTCTTAGAAAGTCATAGGATTATACTAGCCTTCATCAGCTGCTTTGCAGGAGGTGTCTTTCTTTCTGCATGTCTTCTGGATATCATCCCAGACTACCTGTCTGATATTGGAGCACAGTTGGAAGCGCGAGCTGTTGATGTAAGTTGATTAAAATGTTTTTCATTTCCAGTTTGGATAAATCTTATTAATGTTGTTAATCTTTTTTTATTATTAATTTATTTATTTGTTTATTTATTTATAGACTGACTTTCCAATCGCGGAGTTCATAATGGCTTCAGGTTTCTTCCTGGTCTTAATTCTTGAGCGGTTCATTTTGGATTATACTGGAAGAAGATCTGGGGAGGCTACACCACTTCTTTTGCCTTCCTCCCATAGCCATGGGCACCACCATCACCTTGAGAGTGGTGAACATCATGTGCATGTTGATGTCCATGCTCACTCCTCTTTTCGTTCTTTTATGCTGTTCCTTTCTTTGTCCTTTCATTCAGTTTTTGAAGGTTTGGCTATTGGATTACAAACCACTGATTCAAAGGTAGGCCTGTTAAATAGTATTGTAAAACTTTGCACAGTATGGTTTTAAAGTATTCATATGACTTTAACAAGATATACTGTAGTTCATTTGCACTCACCATCTTTCACTAATCTTGCATTCATTGCATTGTTACTAAGAGGCTACTGTATTGCATACTCTTTTGTGAGTAATGCACAGCTATCTACTACCAAATAAGACCTCATTTACCTTCCAAAAGCAGAATGTTTTGAAACATGGATTCAACAAGGTGCTTGAAGTATACCCTTGGAATTTTTGTTCATGTTTCCTTGGCAGCATCATTAAGTCACTAAAGATTTTTTAGCCAAATATTCATACTGCTTACTTTAGTGTTACACTTCGCCCTAAAGACATTCTGTGAGATGAGATCTGGGGACTCTGCAGGCTTTTAGAGTAAACTGAAGTTCCTGTCCTATGCATGGGACCAACTGGAAATATATGTCCTTTAAGGCATGACATAATATCTTGATGGAAGTATTCATTAAAAAAGCATAGTGTGTTAATAAAAAGATGCATGTGGTTTGCTGTTATGCTTAGGTATGCTGTGACACTCATTTGATATAAAAAAAAAAAAAAAGCATAATGCACTTTGCTCCATGAAAGCTTTTTCCACTATATTCACTATCACCACCAGTCTTTACTCCAGGCACAAGGCATGATAGTTCCATAGGTCCACTGCTGTTTATACAAATTCTGATCCAACCATCTGTATATCAAAGCAGAAATGATGATTCATCACATCAGGTGACAACTGTATATCTACATTTAACCAGTTTTTGTTGTTATATGCCCATTGTAGTTTAACCACCCTGTACTTAGCTGACAAAAGTGAAACCCAGTGTGGTTGGCTGCTGCTGTAGCCCTTCTGCTTCAAAGTCTGTCTTGTGTGTTCTAAGATGATTTCCGTATACCACTTTTATATATAAAAAAAAAAAAAAAAAAGGTGTTATCTGAGTGTTTGTGACCTTTGTTTTAGCATGGACATATTTCGGTTTGGTAGGAGAATATGAGGCCTGTGTTGTATTTTTTTAGTAACTTTTCAGTGTTCTTTTTTTTTTTTTTTTCTTTTTCCTTGTAGGACAGACCATAGGTTTCCTAATGCACACATCTACTAAAAATTATCTTGCATGCATCTAGAATTAGACTTGAGTATTAGATAGCCAATACCTGCTTATTTTGAGACATTAGTGTATTAAACAGCAGTACTAGAGTATAATGTAAGGTTTTCATATACTGTAGTAAACTTTAATTGAATTCATGTTTTTTTGCACAGGTACTGGAGATATGTATTGCCATTTTAATTCACAAGAGCATTATAGTGTTTAGCCTTTCACTAAAACTTGTGCAGAGTGCAGTACCCCAGCTTTGGCTGATGGCCTATCTCCTGGTTTTTTCTATGATGTCTCCATTGGGAATTTTTATTGGGATCCTTGTGACTGAGGCCCACATCGAAGCCGGACTGCTTGTACAGGCTGTCTTGGAAGGCATTGCTGCTGGAACCTTCATTTATATCACCTTTTTGGAAATACTTCCACATGAGCTCAACAACACTGATCAACCTTTACTTAAAGTTCTCTTTATTCTTTTGGGATTTACACTAATGGCTGGAATTTCCTTCATTGGATAAAACACCAAGGTGAGAAGGAGGCAGTAACTGTCAACATGAATCAAATTGAACAATCATAAGTGATCTTTAAGTCTATCCGACTCTCATCTGGTATTGACTTTTTTATAAGAAAGTTTTAAGATTATTCACACCACTGACTCACTGAATGAAATGATTATATGTTGTAAGTACTGTATGTATGTCAAAAATTAGTAGCTTTTGATAAATGACTTTGTCACCACTGGTGCTAAACTAGTATGAACTGACTGATAAGCAAACCTTTGTATGGGAGGAGGAAACTTAAATATATTTAGAGATATAAAACTTCTAATTCAAATGATTTTGAAGAACAGTGTTAAATTAACATAACCCTTTTAACTATTTTTAGCCCAGTTTTACGTACATAAGCTACTGCTGTGGCATATTTTTCACATAGGATCGGTATAGCACCTTATTGATAAAAGATGTTCTGAAGTTTGACTAGCACTTGTGCTAACATCATTAAATGCCTAGAGTAAGTTTTCCTGTTTTATGAAACAAAATTAAACCAATGTCTATTTCTTGTATTAGTTCAAAGCATGTTTACATTACTACTACAACCATCAACCACCTGAGGAGACTTCAGATCTTTGGTCAGAATTGTACTGCTCTATAGCGCAATTCCAATTCAGTGTTATCAAGAGGCACTTAATAAAAGTTATGCTAGCTGTGTTATTTTGTTTATGCTAGCTGAGCCTCAATCTTCGTTTCAGTGTTCATGTAGATGCATTTTGTAATTGTGTATGGTTAAATGAATAATAGCTTTTAAATGTGACTGGTTTATTTTTTAAATGTCTGCATTTAATTATGATCTTGTGGGATAATTTTATAGCATATTATGGGCATTTTATATAATTCTTAATATACTAATAAGTCTGCCTTTTTTTAATTTCTGATGAAAATGGTTTGTGCATACTATGCTTATCTGGTAACTTGACTGATAGAAGTAAATGGAGCTATTATTTAAAAAAAAAAACAAAAAAAAAAAAAACTGAACAATTTTCATATAGTTTTTACTGTCTTTATTAAATGAACACCCAAAATATTTTTTAAATATTTCTTACCACATGTGGTTTATAGTGATGGACAAGAAAAATCTTTAATCTGATATTTTCATGAAGAGTGGAGCTAAAAACGTTTATATTTTAATAGAAGTGGACAGTAACCAATGCTGGTTACAGCAATTAAAACATCCATAAAAAATCAAATGTTACTCATGTCACATAATCCACATCAGGTCATTGTATACTCAAAATATGCATTTTTTTGCTAAATATTTGATAGATCGGTTCTTCTGGTAAAACAAAGGTAGCCCACAACCTGGAAGCCCTTATACATGGAGTCAGGGTTTTAAATCGAAGACTCTCCTCTTCCCCCCAAATACACTGTCCAAGAGTCCTGTCCTCAGCCACCTTGGAATACAGTGCCGCTTTATTACCCACAGTGTTTGTAGTGCAATTCAAGATAAGTTACATTGAAGCGCTTGTGGGACCATGCCTAGAATTGTCTATCCAGTGTTGGTCTCCATATTGCAAGAACATAATGGCTCTAATTCCTATGAAGAGCTAGTAATTATTACAGGGTAGTTGAATAACACATTTTAAGACATACATCTTTTTAATTTTAGACAAACTCAGATAAAGAGGATGATGTAAATTTTAAAAGTATTGAAGAGAATAATTGAGGTACTACAACAAGGCCATAGACAGATAGAAATATAAGCATATTATATGGAAATATCAGAAAATATTGTAGACCTGGAAAACGGAGAAGTGAACCTGAAAGTGAAACATTTCTGTCCTTTAACTGAGCAAGTCACAGTATAACCATTGTCATCTTGGAATATCAGTTTGTTTGTACATTTTCTATTAAATTTTTGAAAAGAGTCTGTTGGGGTTTCTGACTATGGTGTGTATTGAAAGGAACAGATGACTCGGAGTGCCAATTAGGAATGAGAGGATGATGGGAGCAGAAAAAAACTGTGCTTTTTTTCTGGTGATTTTGGGAAGAGAGCTTTTTTGTCTGAAGCAAGTGTCTCTTTATTTTTAGATACATTTGCTCGGTAGTTTTCATTTTATAGAAATGTAACTATTGAACTTTTTTGAGCATATTACCTATTGGCCAGTCTGCTATTTCTTTTTCAAGTGAACAGTTGTTGCTGTTGCAATTGAAGAGCTCAGTTCCAAAATCAGCTAAGTACAAAAGATAAATTTTGGAGATAAATAGGAAAATCTGGGTCCGTACTTAGCAGATTTTGAAACTAAATCTTTAAAACTATAGTGCTACACTGTTGCAATTAGCAGGTTTTGAAGCTCAAACATATTTTCAGCGCATGACCAACTGCATGAAAAGTCACAATCACGTGTTCACTAAATTTTACCAAAAGGTGTAATTAGCAGATTTTGGAACTCACATCTTCAATTGTTCTTTATTCAGCAGATTAATCTTTCAGAATACAAACTGAGCATGTATTTAAAAATGTTCCATTTAGTGGAATGCTGTGCCAAGTTCACAGGTAGATTCAAATACAAGCTTTACAAATAACTAACTACTTAAGTACACGTAAAGACAAGATTTATTTAAACAGACAGGAAATAATGTGATTTGAAACTGATATTGCTGGAGCCCAGCAATATCTGTCAATTATGTAATTGTTGAATCATGGCCAATTGGCAATAGAGGAGACAAAACCAAAAACTACAGTCCGTAATATCACTAGAGGAAATGTACCTCTGGAGGGTCTATAGTTTGATGTTACAGGCAAAGTCAGAACCTTAGGGACCTCTACTGACTGGCAGCCCACCCACTCCTGATCATTCTACAAAGGATCTGAGACGTCTAATCAGTTGATAGAATCTTCATGTCCAATAATTACAAGGCTCCCAATATCTAAGTTGTGTTTACAATGGACAGGAAAATAGCTCAAATGAAGAGCAGTTGCACCAAGTGCCACAGCAGGATACAAAGAAGAGAAACAGAACTGAGAAGGGGATAGTAACAGTTCATAATTATTGTATTACTTTTATTTTTGTACAAATGACTAATATGTAGAGATGTAATATGTACATATTAAGCAGCTCTACTCAGGATATGCTTGACTAAAGTAGTGACTGTTCAGCCTGGATATTAAATCTGAGACTGAAGGGACATCTTTTATCAGCAGGAAGATCATTCCACAACTTCAGGGCACAGTAACTAAAAGCTTCACCTCCAACTGTTATTTTATTTATTCTTGCTAGGGTAGATTCCAGCCCCCTGCAATCCTGCTCACATTTCAGTGGGCTTTGAAACTGGTATATTATGGTATGTTTAGTAGGCCAGTATCTTAAGATCTTAATGGTACCCTGTGTTATGTAAGTAATGATAAGTTCAGATAGGTAAACAGGGCCTTGGCTATTTAAGGCTCTATATGTAAGAAGAAGGGTTTTAAAAACAGCTTTAAAGTTAACAGCAACCCAGTATAAAGATTTTAAAAATGTAGATATTTAGCCATACTTTCTAGTTCTTGTATTGATTCTTGCAGGAGTATTTTTGAATTAACTGAAAGCTACATAAAGAACAATTTGAACAACGTGAATAATGCATTACAGCATTCGGTCCTACTATAAATAAATGCATGAATTAATTTCTCAGTATCCTCCATATTTATAAACCATCTTAATTTTCCAATATTGTTAAGAGGGGAAAAACAGGTTTTAGATAGAAGTGTGCTAAAAGACATAATTGTGTGAAAGATAATGCCTAAGTTGCATCTTGCTTCAGTAAAACTAATGGTTAATATTCGGTGAGAGCACGCTGTGCACACTTGGCTACAACTTCTGTGGCAGTGGTCATTACCACCTTGGTGTGGTTTAGCAACTCTATTTTAATAGTCCTGTTACAGCTTTAGTTTCCCAACAGGCATAATGATTTATCATTATATTCACTCATCCATTGCCCTATACATGAAGTTATCAGTGATTATCATTACAGTTACAAACCTTGTTGACATGGCCCAAGCTGGTACAAGAAAGTCGCTATCATACTGCTGTTGTCGGATAATGTTGGACTACAGAAAAGGTCGACAAGATCTTTTTTTTTTTTTTTCCTTATTTTTAGAAATTTTGTTTGGTATTTTACTATTCTTTTGATATTTTTTAGCCCTTCTACATATTTTGCTTATTTTTTAATGTTTTCATTCTAACCCTAGCTTACCAGATGGACACACACACTCTTGTCCATTTATTAAGGTGGATCTTTCATTCTTTTATGTTTCTTTGTTGTATATTTATACAGTTTGTTAAATATTGATTTTCCCTTTATTTACTAGTTAGTTTATACTTTTTGTTGTTATGCTCTGTAGCACTTTGGGTTTAAGAAAGCACTTTATATAAAAAAAAATAGGCTATTGTTGTTAGTCCGTTTGAGTTAAAAAGGGGCAGGAGGAAACCCACGTAGACAAGGGGAGAACATGTAAACTCCACGCAGGGAGGACCCAGGAAGCGAACACTGCGCCACCGTTCCGCCTACTTTACATTTACTGACATTAAATTTCATCCACCACAAATTTGCACAAGCCTATATGTTGTCCAGGTCCCTCTATAATGATTCAGCAGATTCTAGATTATCTGTCAATCGACCTAGCTTGGTATCATCTGCAAACATAACCAGCTTGTTACTTATATTCTTATCCAAATCATTCATATACTGTGTGTATGTATGTGTGTGTGTGTGTGTGTGTGTATATATATATAGATATATATAGATATAGATATAGATAGATAGATATATATATATATATATATATATATATATATATATAGATATAGATATAGATATAGATATATATAGATATAGATATATATATATATATATATAATATAGATATATATAGATATAGAGATATAGATATATATAGATATAGAGATATATATATATCTATATTTGCAGTTGGAGATCCACAAAGGGAGAAAAAACGAATCACGTATCATAAAATAGTTTTATTCCTGGGGTCTTCATCAGAGGATAATGCTTAGACTTACAAGAATCAAAGGCAATATATAGCAACACATTCAGTGGGGGGTGGGTGGAGGTAACTAAGTCCGTATGATCAAAGGGGGGGGGGTGTATCATTAAATTAAAGTGCATATGTCCTTCTTAAGTTGGCATATGCTGGGTTTATGTCCAAGTGTCTGTTGATGGCATTTTCATCTGATAGCCAAGACTCGGCCAACTCTCTGGCGCTTTTTGTACTGGCCTTAAATTTTACTTGCACGTTGTCCCAGTTGAATGTGTGTCCTGTCGATTTAGTATGTGCATATATCAAAGATAGTGCGTCCTTTCTTCTGACGGCGTTGCGATGTTCCTATGTTCATATGTCCTATATCTTTGATATATGCACATACTAAATCGACAGGACACACATTCAACTGGGACAACGTGAAAGTAAAATTTAAGGCCAGTACAAAAAGCGCCAGAGAGTTGGCCGAGTCTTGGCTATCGGATGAAAATGCCATCAACAGACACTTGGACATAAACCCAGCATATGCCAACTTAAGAAGGACATATGCACTTTAATTTAATGATACACCCCCCCCCCCCCCCCCCCCCCTTTGATCATACGGACTTAGTCACCTCCACCCACCCCCCACTGAATGTGTTGCTATATATTGCCTTTGATTCTTGTAAGTCTAAGCATTATCCTCTGATGAAGACCCCTGACAGGGGTTGAAAGCTCAGGAATAAAACTATTTTATGATACATGATTCGTTTTTTCTCCCTTTGTGGATCTCCAACTGCAAATATGCAAACTGTATCACAGACCTTCTCTTCCATATATATATATATATATATATATATATATATATATATATATAATATAGAGAGAGAGAGAGATAGCAGTGGTCCTAGCACTGACCTTGTGTAACACCACTCTTAACATCACCAATTTTGATGAGGTTCCTCGCACCATAACCCTCTGCTTCCTGTGTCTGGGCCAATTTTGCGCCCATCTACACACTACACCCTGAAATCCTACCTCTTGTAGTTTGGTACCCAATCTCTCATGTGACGCCTTAACAAATGCTTTGTGAATGTCAAGATAAATAATATCATATGCTTCCCTTTGATCATATCCTTTTGTTGCTTCCTCATAGAATTCCAGAATGTTAAACATGACCTTTTTTACGTTTTCTACTAATGCAAAATGTTGGGATGAACTAGTCCTGCACTACATGTAAAATGTTTTTATATCTTTTCCACTGGTACTCCGCTGCCTCCACACTTAAAAACATGGATCCCAGTCCATCCTCCTCAGATTTTGCTGCATCTGCTCAAAATTTGCCCTACCAAAGTTAAACTTGACAGTTTTGGTCTTTGTATCCTTGCTCTTCCAAAACCCTGAGAATTGTATTTTATTATTGTCACTGAACCATAGCAGTTCAATCACCTTTACACCCTCAATTCTATCCTGATTATTACAAAATGTTAAATCTAGATAGGCATCCCTTTGTATTGGTACTTTAACATACTGTGATTAAAAAAAAAAAAAAAAAAAAAAATCACTGTGTCTAAAAACTACTGCTCTTGTGCTCCAGTATTTGCTAGGCTAGCCTAGTTAATATTTAGGTAGTTAAAGCCCCCCATGACTATAATATCCCCCTGTAACTTTGCCTTTTTAATATTACTAAAAGGATGTGCATTGAAATTACTGTCTGCATTGGGCGGTCTATAACATACTCCTAAGGCCTCTTTCCCTAATGATTTCCAGACAAAGCTAGACGTCCTCACTAAGATGAGGCTCATCATCCAATTAAAGGGGATTTGCATTTAAATTCTGTTTGACTTAAACAGGAACCCCACCTCCTTTTTTGTTCTGTCTATCCTTCCTTCCTATGTTACTCTTATCCCCATCTTTGTTATTTACCCAGGTTTCTATTATTGCTATAGCAATGTATGCAAAGAGACACTGGGGTTTGTCAAATGTAATATTTAGTTTGCAATGTGATGCTGAAATGTGAAACTTCATATTGTCAATTTTATCAATAAAAAAAAAATTCTGCACTGTGTAGTTGATGGAAGAATTGTAGGTTCACAAGTAGAAATGTTGGGACACCAACCTGGTCATCCCCATTTAATCAAATGAAAAGAGTAAACAGAAAATGCGCATGTTGGCACTAGAAACGAAAAAGGGTGTTCTTAAGCTTAAGAACCTCTCGCAGCTTTACAATGCCTCATTTAGTCATTGGGTTAGGAGCTCCATTCTGCGGCATGCTCTGCTATTAGGAGGTGGCTCTTTCTGTGGACTGCAGAATATATGCAGTATCTGTAGGACTGGAAGGGATAGACATCGTCTCAGTGCTATGGAGAGAATAGAAGGGAATAAGGTTAGCGCCATCACCCCGTCTCGACCTCAGGTGGGTGTACATACCTCAGATGTCCCTGGAGGATGATCCACTGATGTGCATGTGTGACAGCAGCTAATGTCTGTAGGTGTTGTTTATTGGAGTTTAGAATTCCGATTTGTTAGATAAGCTGTTCTGAATAGTGCACCAGGATTTTTTCTTTTGTCATCTATTAATCTTGAATGGCACTCAGATTGGACCATAAAGAGACCTTGTTAAGTGTTTCAATCACTCTCTGTCTCTCATGCTGTTTGGAAACCCATCAGTTTTCTTGCTCTCTGTCTATGATAAAGTTTTTGGCATGAGTACTCTCATTAAGCCAGGATGAGTTTCCATTTGCTTTAGTCACTTTTGTTTTGCAGAAAGCTTCCATATCCAAAGCCTCCTTCAAAGTCACGTTATAATTTGATGTCAGCTGATTTACATTATTTTCCATTAAATAAACATTAGTTGTAATATAATAATTCCCTTCAAAATTAATTCTGTTGGATCTAAGGTACATTGTCATACTAAACCTTGTACTTGCACCTGGGATTTGTCTTTGTGGTTGTGTTTGAGGTGTTGCATC
This sequence comes from Erpetoichthys calabaricus, assembly GCF_900747795.2. Lineage (NCBI taxonomy): Eukaryota > Metazoa > Chordata > Cladistia > Polypteriformes > Polypteridae > Erpetoichthys > Erpetoichthys calabaricus. Next base: position 42,625,559 of record NC_041410.2, read on the forward strand.
TCACCCTACTGGTCATAAACACTGAGCATGGGAAAGGTGCTATATAAATAAAATGTATTATTATTATTAGCATTAAAAGTCAAGGTGGAACTAATTTAGGTGTAACCATGGACTTTTACCTAAACATGAAATAACAGATTAGCCCTATTACCAGGAATGCATTTTGCCATTTAAGGAACATTGCAAATGTCATTGAAAGATGCTGAGAAATTAATTCAGGCTTTTGTTTTTAGTCGACTAGACTATTGTTTTGAGGGTTGACTGTATCAAATCCTCTGAGATGAAGTCTGGAAACAATGGGGAACAACTCTATTTATGTTAGGTAGAATGCCCAAAAGCCTTTGAACCCCCTGCAAATGTTGTATTTTTTTCTCCAGCTTTTGTTGTTTTTTTTTCCCTGTCCATCCCGGTCATCTCACCTAATCATTGGACCCATTTTTACAGATTTCCAATATGTTACTATATATAATGACCTTATTCTTCTATTAATTATTTATCAGTTTTATGTAAGTGTGTTTTGGTTTAGCAGAGGAACATTCCGGAAACAGCCTCAACTTCTCAATTGCTTTCCTTTACTCATGTAAATATTATTATTTAGGGCACAGGTTACTGTGACCTGTTGGGGGCATTGCAGCACCCTAAACTCCCAAGAATATTGTTAAAATACAGTCCTGGATTGTGTACTTGCAGAAATGTTGCGTACAGCTGTTTCCATGCTCACTCCAAGATGTATAAAAACTAAGCTTGTAGTAAAGCCACGCACATTTTCATGGCTTGTTTCAGCACGTTTCTGCTTGGTTTTGCAAAGTTCCAGCACCCAGTGTCAGAGCAGTGCTACTGTTTTCTGTATCGTTTTACTTTCTTTTTCATATTCACATCCATGACGACAGCTTTATCAAATGCACTGAAATTAATTGCATATCGTTTACAAATTTAATTCACTTAATTGTAATCAAAGCAATATAATGTTACATAGAATGGCCAAACTATTCCAACTACCATAGCTGCTTTAGCATTGTTTGAAGACATTGCGAATGGAAGAATAAAAAGAGAGTGTATATTTATAGACGATGATGACTGGCTTACTTAGATGATTTTGATTTCCAAGAGTTATCCTCTTGGATTTGTGTGCTGAACTGGTGTGGGCTTTACAAAGGCAGACTTTGAGGAGTTGTGCGCTACCTGGTCCTTTCCAAGTTCTGTCCACTCTCAGGTTTTTAGCCACAGGAGCTTTTTGACCTAAACTTGCTGACAGACTGGGTGTTTCACAAACATAACTGAGTTGCACCATGCCAACTATATAGGATGGTATATTCCACTTGTCATCCAGATGTATGGTTGAACTGGTAAACATCAAAGAGCAATTTGCAACAGCATCTGGTTTTCCAGACCGGTCAACTGTACGCACATTGCTATTGCAACGGAGGTGGACATGTTACATCAGCCAGGGATGAATCACCAAAAGAATGAGCTGACATTACATCACCTTATAGGACAGCCTATAAAAATGGCAGCTCCACACATTCACAGGTGTTTTTTCCAACTAGTGCAGCAAAAGGCAAGCAGTCCTTTTAAGCATAAAGAGCAGCACGGCGTTCGGCACTGATGCTAAACTATTAAGGTGCCTTCAGAGAATGAATTTGCTTTTCATGTTGACTTTGATATCTGACCACTTCTTTTTTTATTTCGGAAACTATGCTACTTTCTGAACTTGAACTTTCGAGTGTCTCTGCCACGCTATATCACTCCGTAACTTCATTTTCTTGCTTATACCGCTGCTTAAGCCAACAAATAGTACATTTTTCCTTGTCTCCACTTCACATTCACTGAAAATCTACAATGTACAAAACAAAACCAGTCTTTGGCTGTTGTAAAACAAAAAGAAAAACAAAGTCTATCTCTCAACACTGTTGCCACTAAAAATGTGATGTTCAGTGCCAATACAACCTTGAACTGTGGCCATCTAGTAAATCATGATCAGGGACCAGTGGTAGAGAGAATGAGACACAGACCAAATCAGAGTTGAAACAAAATAGTCTTTATTTACAGAAATAGTAACTTTAAAATCAGCAATGTGTTTTTTAGAAAAATGAAATCCCAACTTCTTCTTCATTCATGCAAAAATCAAGAAAAAGTGAAAAGGATCTTCAAAAACCATTCACGCAAAAACCTGAGTAATCTATTTGCCTGAACTCAGCCCTATGGCTTCTTTTCTCATTCACCCTACTGCTCTCCCTTCACTCCGTTCTAGCAGTATGAAGGTGGCTTCAACCTGGGCCAAGAGACAGAAGACAAACCCTAGTTGTCTTTTTTATTGCCCTGGGATTGTTGCAACCAATTCCCAATGACATTCATTCTCTTCAACAATTGGGGAACATACAGTATGTGATGCTGGTTCTGAGCCATGTCTTCCCATGTTTAGAATTTTGCACAAAAGTGTACCCTTACATGCATCACCCCTTTGCCTGCTCACAGCCATACAAGCCTCTCTTTCTTTCTCTCTTTTTTGTTCTCTCTCTTCAGTAAATATGCCAACCTTCATATAACTGGGCCTCTCCTCCTGCTCACATGGCTTTAACTCTTCATGCCTTTTCCTTCGCTGCAGCTTGGGTTTCACACATAGTGGTAATATGGTATTTTGCCCTGAGGTATGCTTTACACTGTAAGCCTCCTTAGAATTGCACATACAGTACTTCAAATGGCTGCACCCTGAAGCACAATGCCATGTACCCTTACTGGAGCCTCCTGCACCCATTCCTTTTCCAAGGTATGTGCATGTCATTGTGTTATGCATTCTGTCACAAATACCTGGCAAAGCTTAAAAAAAATTCTCTTCCTGTTGTGCTACAATACGTTTTGTAATATGCTGTAAGTAGAAAGAAAACTATTTCCTGTAAGTATATTCACTGGTCAGAGCTCTGGATGATATTTTAATTTACAGGTTAAGATAGGTGTTCTTGGTGCCTCACCACTGGCATAACTAAACTTGTGAATTTGCATTCATTTTACATGTTGCAGTGACGCCTAGTGGTGATTTAATGTCTTACTTGTATGAGTTTTATTAAAGAGGATGAGTGTGTTTTATTTGGTTGTTGAAGAGTTTTTTGACCTTTAACAATAATGCAGACAGTCAATGTCTGCCTATGCAATTGGCTACCACTACAATACTCAGTTTTATTTAAAACAGTAAGATTCTCCAGTAGGGTTTCCAGGCATAATAAATTCCATAAAACAATGATTTGAAAATATCACAGCTAGTGCGACCCTGTCTAAATATTACCAGCTTAATTTATCGTGAAAGGCTTTGGTTGCTTGGATATTGAGGATGGGTGAACACTTGTCATTATAATAGAATAATGTAAAACAGTAATAGTAATAAAATAACAATGACACTTTGGAGGCTTTCCGCCTTGTGCTCTCAGTATTCTCTAACTCGGTGTTTCCCAAACTCGGTCCTGAGGACCCCCTGTCGCTGCAGGTTTTTGTTCCCACCAGCTTCTGTTTTTAATTGGACTCCTGGGCTAATTAAGTGAACTGTTATTTCCCAAGTTCTGTGTTTTGGGAACAATATATAAATTAGAAAACTTAAGTTTAGTAAAATATATATACAGTGTATTTTTATATATTAAAATGTACCAAGCAGTTATATGGGTATTTTTTTCTTTTTAACAGTATTCTCATCTTGATTTTCATTCTACTTTTCTAGGTGTTCTAATTGTTTAATTAATCCATTATTTACTAATTAGTGGGTCTGATGCTAAAGTAGTTGCAGCCTTTGATTATTCAGTGTTGTTTGCCTGAGTGTCGGTTCTGCTCATTTTTAATTGTCATTAATAAGATACAAAAAAGGGGAAAAACTGGACAGAGAAAGGGCAAAATATAATGAAATTAACAAAAGACTTAAGCATTTAAATCTATATCTAAAGCAGAAATATTTGTAAATGTCTTATAAATGTAAAAATCATGCTGCTGTGCCTTTCTGAATGTCGAATAAAAGAAAAATAATCCCAGCTAATTAAATGAGATCCGTACTATCAGGTGTTGTCACTGATTAGGAATCTGGTTGGAACAAAAACCTGCAGCCACAGCGGGTCCCCAGGACCAAGTTTGGGAAACACTGCTCTAACTAAATACCATCTGTACATCTGTTTTCCTGGAAAGCACAACCAACCCAGGATGAAACACCAGTCCACACTCACTCATAGGAGGCCAATGTTAGAATCAGAAGTTAACACAGCATGCCCACATTCAACTCATGTGGATAGAATTCAACTCACATTTTTATTATACATTATAACCTTGTCCATTAAACATAAGTTTATACAAAAGACTTTGGCATCTTGACTTCTGTCTGTTATGACATGAAGTCAGGAAAAATGGCAAAATGGGATTGAGGCCTTCATTAGTTAGTCCAGAGGACAGTAAAATGGCTATTCATCTTTGCATTGTGACCTACTAAAATATCTTCACTTTGGAACGGTCAGAGGTAGCTTTAGTGAAACATACAGTATGTCTCTTGATATTGCATACTTAAGGATTCGCAGTTCTTGTACTTAATATTTATAAGTACATTTACCAGCCTATCAAATGTTATACTACATAGCGATGAATGACTTATTTACTGTTGCCTTATAACCAGAATCTACACATATAAAAGGCAAAGCCCTCACTGACTCATCACTAATTCTCCCACTTTCCATATAGGTGGGAAGCTGAAGTTAGGTATGTTTCATGTCCTATAGCAACACCCAAGGGAGAGAGACACGTGTACCCCCTAAACTGTATATGTAGATAGGGGAAACCCCTCCTCACTGTTTCTGTGACTTCCAATATACGTAAGAAGCCCAAATTTCCCATGCTCCTCCTTTACAAACGTTAAGTATGTTTCATTTCACGCATGCCCCGTAATGAACTTTCAAAAATAACGTCTTCTTTTTGATGGTTCCCCCCATTATGCCGTAAGGAACATTCGGAACTGACCTCTCCTTTTGGAGGTTTCTTTCCTTATTGCCGTTAACAGAGGATTTATTTCAGGCAGAGACGCACAAGGGTCCCCCTTCCCTTTTTCTGCACGACCACTGTCCACGCACCTACCACGTGGTTGGCTCCCTACCTGTGCTCATGTGCCTCCTCACTCGCTTCCTTACTTTCCTTAGCTGTTCGTCGTGCTCACTACTCCCTTCTTCTTTACTCCACCGCTTCAAGCCTGTTATTGTTCGCCTTCCTTCACATCTTCCTGCTGGTGACTCCTGCCTTTTCATTTAGTTTCTTCACACTCGTTAATCCTCCTGGCATGCCTCCGCATACTCTACCTTTGAAGGTCGGCGCACCAATTATGTTACTACAAAACTTACAGCCACCAAAACTTTGTAACAGCACCAGGCTTCAGATCAAATCTCTGCACAAGAACCTCATTGAGGCAAGTGTCTTCACTGGAACTGGCTTAGGGGAGACTGTATTTATTCCTTGCATCCCTCTCATACCCTCTGACCTCCCATTCCAATTCAAACACTTCCAATTTCCAATAAGGGTCTGCTTCACTATGACAGTAAATTAGTCACAGGGCCAGACTCTAAAAAAGGTCGGCATTGACTTGACACAAGATTGCTTCTCACATGGCCATCTGTACTTTGCATGCTCAAGAGTAAGCTCAGCAGACAGTTTGGTCATTTTACAGCCCAAGGGCAGAACTGCAAACATCATTTACAAAGAGATCCTTACATCCTAAAAAGTGCATTTCTCATACACAACATTTACAATCATAAATTGAACTCTTTACAATCATCAAATTCACTCTCAATACTAAAGTAAGCCTATGACAATTACATTGACAATCATGTTACGTTATTTTTTAAATGTTTTCTTTTTCATAAGTTCTTTAACACACTACTTCTCCGTTGCAGAGTGCGGGTATTTTGCTAGTTAAGACTAAAAAAAGCCTTTGTTAAGGTCTAGTTACATAAGAGTAAATGAGTAATAAATGCATTTTCTTCTTCTTTTTCTTGTTTCGGCTGCTCCTATTAGGGGCTGCTATAATGGATCGTTTTGTTCCATATCTTCCTGTCCTCTACATCTTGCTCTGTCACACCCATCACCTGCATGTCCTCTCTCAACACATCCAAAAACAATCTTTTAGGCCTTCCTCTTTTCTTCTTGCCTGACAGCTCTATCTTTAACATCCTTTTCCCAATATAGCCAGCATCTCTCCTCTGCACATGTCCAAACCAACACAATCTTGCCTCTCTGACTTTGTCTCCCAACTGTCCAACCTGAGCCGACCCTCTAATGTACACATTTCTAATCCTGTCCATCATCATTACACCCAAGCAGGCAGATGGGCATCCTGTCCAGGAGAGAGGAAGGAACCAAACCTAGAAGAGATTGCTGGAAGGGTTGGGCGGACAGCCCATCAGTTGTAAAAGATGCTGCAGGTGATATGTTATTCCCCCAGGACATGAGATGGTTGCTGCCCTCTGTATCAGCGCCCATTTGGGAGCCAGCAGGGAATGCTGGGAGATGTAATCCAGTGACACAGCCCTGCTGGTGACCATGGGTACCACAAGGGGGCGCCATCAGGAAATGCACTCCCCAATTTATGGGACTTCCGTATGATCCAGAAGTACTTCCATTGTGCACTGGCCCTGGCACCAGAAGTTGTCCTGTGTCCTTAATAAAATGGAACGCACTCCGCATGAGTCAGAGCTAGGAGGACATGGAGCAGCACTAGACTGGAGGAGGGCAATGTGGTGGCGAAAGGAGAGAGTATTGTGGAGAGAGAGGAATTGGAAAGAAAACCTGTGCTGGCGCTACTTTAGAAGGTATTTGGTTAATAAATCTCCCATTATTTGGTCCCAGGACTTGCTGATTGCCTAGTTCCATCACACTAGTAATTAATTCAATAATTCGGTAAGACTCCTACTTTATTTTCCTTACCTTTGTCTGTAAGAGATGGACTCCTTCCATTAGACTTAGATCAAGGTAACTAACGCATACTAGTTTTAAGATGCAGAATAATAAAATTTATTGATAATCACAAGGATTATAGAAATATAACTGCATACAAACTTGTAGACATAGAAGACAGGACATGAGACAAATGAACATACAACACAGAAGAGGTAAGTTAATCTTGACACAGATCAACAGTTTTACGATACCAGCTCTCTAAGGATTATATCCAGTGATGCTTAGAGTTGCATGTTGTTTCTCTGAGTTGAGGGGGAGAACACTTCTTGCACTCTTGGGTTTTGTTACATGGTCCTTTGTCCATGGTGTGATGTGATGCTGCCTTGCTCATGTCACTGTTAGGCTCTTTGATGTGCCCTCAACAACTTTGTAGTGAAAAGCATTACTCCTTTTGGCACAACAGTGTAATTGCTGAAGTTCCTTTCTTGAAGAAATGGTTACCATCATTATCAGTCTGGGTGCCAAGAGGTTTGGTAGAGTGTAGGAGAAGGGAGCAACACCACCATACATGAAGAATCATAGGGCTGTAAAGATTAGCCCGCTAAGGCAGGAGCTATGGACACTTAGGCAGCAGTTTAAGGAGACTAGTTAAGAAGAGAGGGATGACCTAAGACAACTTTGCAGCATCCTCAGGAAGAAGCTCATCACTCTTGGCAGAACTGAATGGCACAGAAGGAAGGAGAAACAGAGGCCCTCACAGATTTTATCTCAGATCCCTTCATATTCACAAAGCAGTTGTTGAGCCAGAAACACATTTGCCACCTTGTTTGCTGCCAAGTGGAGATGGACTAGTATCTCCACAACACTACTAGTGATGCAGCAAGACAAACGGGAGCTAGGAGAGAAGTAGAGCTCTAATCAAACCACCTAGACCCACAACTGATTTTGACAGCAAGGAACCCAGTTGGAAAGAAAGGCTACCAAAGCCAACTCAGCCCCAGGGCCCAGTGGAGTGCAATATAAAGTGTACAAAAGGTATCCCAGGCTGTTGCACTGACAGTGGAAGATCCTGAAGGTAATCTGGAGGAGGGGCAAGGTAGGCCATCAGTGGAGAGTAGCAGGACAATCAAATAGTTTAGGACCATCTCACTGCTGAGTGTTGAGGGGAAAATATTTTTCAGTATTATCACATAATGTGTGAGTGACAGTCTCCTGAAGAATCAGTACATCAACAACCCGTTACAGAAGGGGGGAATCCCAGGAGTGCCCCGATGCTTAGAGCACACTGAAGTGGGCACCCAGTTCATCAGAGAGGCATGAGAAGGAAAAGGAGACTTTGCCAGTTCTGTGGCTGGATCTGACAAACGAATACTGATCTATATCTCATAAGCTGATTGAGATTACACTACAACGGCACCATGTCCCAGATAAGATCAGGGGCCTCATTTTGAACTATTACAGCAATTTCAATCTGAGAGTCACAGCTGGGTCTGTTGCATCTAATTGACCCTGGCTGGAGAAAGGGATTTTTACTGGATGTACCCCATTTCAGCGTTTTTCTTTACTTTAGCAATGAACATGCTGGTTAAGTCTGCTGAGGGAGAGTGGCGAGGCTTGCTGACCAAGTCTGGAGTCAGACAACCCCCCATTTGATCCTTTATGAATGACCTGACAATAACAATGTCAGTGTCAGAATGCCGATGGATCCTACAGGGCTTACAGAGACTCACCATTTGGGCTAGGATGTGCTTTAAGCTGACTAAATCCAGGTCTCTGGTGTTAAGGGAAGGTGACTGATTGATTTTGCTTCTTTCTGGAAAAGTACACAAGTTCCATCTATCTCTGAGAAACCGGTCCAGAACCTTGGCAATATCTTTGACATCACCCTGAAGGCCTCTAGATCTATAAAGGACACAAACCCACAGCTGGATGCTTGGTTAACAATGGTGGATAGGTTAGGCCTGTCAGGGAGTTTTAAAGCCTGGATTTATCAGTAGGTATACTTCCCAGAATCTTGTGGCCACTGCTTGTGTGTGATGTTCCACTGTCAGCCATTTGAGAGAAGAATTAACTGCTATCTCCTTAAATGGCTGGGCCTCCCAAAAAATCTGAGCAGCATTGCTCTGTATGGGAGAAAAAACAAACTAAGACTCCCTTTGAGTAGTCTGAATGAGGAGTTTATGGTTACCTGTAAAAGAGAGGTGCTTCAATATAGGGAGTCTAGCAACTAAAAAGTCTCCAAGGTTTGCATTGAGGTAAGGACTGGAAGGAAGTGGAGGGCAGAGGATGCAGTGGATAGGGCAGAGGCATGGCTACACCACAGAACTCTGGTGGCTTGTGCATATCTTTAGCAGCTGCCTGAAAGCACTTGGTGAAGGTCACTATAACTAGTATTGAAGGACACTGTCTCAAGTGCCATAGACCAGATCAAGTGCACTGGACCACTGAAGCAGCAGTTTGCTTTTGTCAAAGTGGGTGAAAAGCCCAGACATCAGCCAAGGGTAGCACTAGGGCTCTTGGGAACAGCACCAGACTGGCAGGTGAAGGTAGACCTGGGGGAGCAGCTCAGATTTCCAGATAACATTGAAGAGACCATCTTGAGGCCAGATATTGTCTTGTTTTCGGAAACATCCAAGCAGGTGGCTATGCTGAAACTTACAGTTCCTTGGGTGGAGCGGATCGAGGAAGCCCAAGAGCATAAGAATGAAAAGTATGTTGAGTTTGAGGAAGAATGATGCAGACAGGGGTGGCATACATGGTGTTTGTCCATAGAGGTGGGCTACAGAGGTTTTGCAGCCCAGTCTCTGTGTAAGGCTTACAGTCTCCTGGGCATCACATATGTGCACGAGATTAAAGCCATCAAAGTTACAATCAAGGCAGCAGAAAAAGCCTCTAGATGAATGAAGAGAAGTGAACTATGGTCACTTGCTACTTAGGCACAAGCAAGAAATGATCACTTGTGGTTGGGTGTCTGATGTTGAAAGAACCAACACACCCGGTGACCCCAGGTACATACTGTAACTAATGAAGTATCCAAATGCATCAATAGATGTATGTTGTAACTAACTGACCTTTGTTTAATGTTTGTTTCTGCCTGCTTGTACAACAATTATTATTATTTTAGATTAGTCTTAAGCTATTATCCAAGGAGATATGTTACAACTCTTTACAGATACTTTACAGTTAGAGCACAGCCAACTTAATTGACTTGATTATAGTTACACAAAGAGGATGAATGTGGGTTGAATTAACAACCTTAGAGTTTTAATTTCATAACTCTAGTCACTGTATGGAATAAATGCATTCAACATATATCATTAGCTCATCTTTGATTGGACCATGTGAAGGTAATTCCACGCCAGGCCAGGGGTTGGCGGGGTTCACTAAACCTACTTCTGTTATCACTGCAGTCCAAACATGGGAAATCCTGCCTGATTCCACATTGAAGATGTCACTTCCGGTTCCGGCACCAAGAATGACATCACTTCCAGTTCTGACAACAAGGATGACTTCACTTCCAGTGCTGACCCTTTAAAGCCGCCATCTTTCCTGCGTGAGTCCATTCATATCGGGACTCCATTCAATGCTCATGAGTGCTATGTCAAAACCCATCTGCAGCAAGGGACAATATATGGGTGGCTGCCCCAAACCTTTTTATGAGTGTCGATGCTGTTCATTTTACAGTGTCCATGCACCATTATACTGCTACTTAATGATTACAATCAAGTGAATTAAATTTGTAAACGATATGCAATTAATTTCGGTGTAGTTGATAAAGCTGTTGTCAAGGATGCGAATATGAAAAAGAAAGTAAAACGATACAGAAACAGTAGCACTGCTTTGATGCTGGGTGCCACCAGTTTTCAAAACCAAGCAGAAACTTACATAGGCAAGGGGGAATCCTACTGTGAAAATGTGCATGGCTTTACACCAAATTTAGATTTTATAGATCTAGGCGTACACAACATTTTTGTGCGTATGCACCATTTATACATGAGGCCCCAGGTCTTTATGGCCTGTATATTTGCCGCTCAGTAAAGAATTGAAAGTTAGGTAGTGCCATCCCTCATTCTGCTTTAGGTTGTTGTAGACTCACCCTTCAGATGTGTGGATGTTTATAATTCCAAATAAATTAGGTTATGATTGAATATAATTTGTTAATGTATATGGGGATGGTTTGATATAGAAAAAGAAGCTTAGGAAGGATGTTCATCTTAACAGTGTTAATTGTACCTGCTAATGTGAGATGGAGGATGGACCATCTATTCGCATCTTGTTTAATTTTTTCCATGCAGACAGCACAATTTTGTTGAAAAAGAGCTTTATATTTACTTGTGATATTTACCCCTAGATATTTAAACTGATCTGATAAGATAAATGGGAACTTGTCCAGTCTAATACTGTGTGTTATGAGAGTTCACTGGAAAAGGCACACTTTTATTCAAATTAATTTTGAGTCAATGTATCTTTTGAAAATCTGCTGGCATGGAATTTTGTGGGTCAGATATATACAGAACCATATCATCTGCAATATAATGATATTTTCTGTTCAAGTCCTTCTCTGAATGCATTTCAAAAGTAAACGGCCAATGGATCAATGGTGATTGCAAAGAGCAATGGTGATAGAGGACATCCTTGTACCGTGTTCTAGTTTAGAGTAGTCTGAAATAATGTTAATAATAATGTTAATACAAACTGAGGCTTGCACCATTTCAATTTACATCATTAAATGTGAAGGTAATTTGACTTCCAGGAGTCATCAGAATATTTTCAGATTTTCTTTCTCTCTTGGCTTCCCTGATGTTAATCTAACAGGTTTTGTATTTAAATTTTTGTGATGTCAGCATTGTATTGTGTAAAGCTGTAAAGAATGCCCTTTTGCATTCAGTATGACTGTGCATTTCCTCCAAATACAGTGGAACCTCAGTTCATGAAGGTCTCTGAACACGTACAAATCGGTTTACGACCAAAAAGTTCGCCAAACTTTTGCATCTGTTCACGACCACACACTCGGTATACGAACAAGCCAGTTTCCCTTTCGGTTTGTGCGTGCAGATGATTTCCGCACGTGTTCAGTCTCTCCCTGTGCATTCCCTGTGCAGGGAGAGAGAGCGCGACACACACATACACAGGTGCGTGAGAGAGACACACACACAGGCACATGAGAGAGAGAGACACACACACACACACACACAGGCGTGCGAGAGACACACACACAGGCGCGAGAGAGAGAACGAGCGAGAGAGAGGGGGCTGGACGCATAAGGCAGAGAAGGCAGTTAAAGAATGCACGGGGATTGTTTTTGTTTTCACTTCTGTTTACAGCGATCGGTTCGTAACGCGCATTGTTGCAATGTTACTTTTCTTGGTGGTTTATTAAATTACAGACTTTTCAAATGTTCATTTTTTTCCCTGTGCTTAAAATCATTAAAAAAGTGTTTTTAGCGAGCGCTTCGTAGCGCTATAGCGTGAACTCTTGCAGTGTTAGTTTTCTCTGTTGTTCAAGGTTTTCTCAGTGTTATTCAATATTTTTACATTTAGTTTAGTATTATGCTGTGCATTCTATGGTATAATTAACTACAGTATATGCATGTAGTATTCCAAAATTATTAGCTAGGTCTCTTTCTTAAACTATTGTTTCTATAAAGTAAGTCCATGCTTTTCCTTGTTCATTTTCTTTTTTCCTTTCTTCTTTCTTTATTACTAGCATGTTTCATAGTTCTGTCAAATTCTATTTTATTCTTTACAGTAAATACTGTTTGCATTTTGTATACTTGCTCAGTGAGAACCTACTCTTGAAATCATTCGGTGTAGACATTTGCTCATCCTTTATGCCAGTGCACAGTGTGAGATGTGTGTCAAATACCTGGAACTAAGATAGATCCTTGAATATATTCAAGACAAAAGACGTCTAAAATTTAATGCATTATGCATGTCTTTGAAGCTTCTGCTTTCAACACCTGTGTATAATAAATTGAATCTTCTCTAGCCTTTTAATTTAATTGTGGAGTGATGATAGGATAGGGAGGAGAGTTAATAAAAGGCTACTATTTTTATCATGGGTATTTATAAATTTCTGTGTGACTTGACATCTTTTTTTGCCATCTTTTGAGGCAATTATGATAATTCCTTGTTCATGCTTTACAGTTTTTGTTTTTGTCTTTTTTAGTAGCACTTCAATAGGTTTTATCTCACCAACGAGCACATTTATTGCCAGCAAATTAGTATTATTTTAGTCTTTTTATGTAATGTATTTGGACAATCGTCAACGATTTATGTCATGTTGATGTCAATGGTTTACAGTTAAGATCGGTCTTTAAACTTAGGGCTTATTTTGCATTCCCATAGGAAACCCACTTTCATAGACATGAATAGTGGGCTATTTTTTGTTGCATTTATCCTGCAAATATACTAACATTAACAAAGATATTTCTTTCTTCTGGCTAAAGTAATTATGGACCCAATGGCATAAAAAATAATAACTGATATATCTTTTAAGTAATTAATTAATTCTTCCTAATACTTATGCTCATAATTGAGATAATAGCCAGGTCATCACTATTTTCTATTCCAAACATTGAAACTCCTGCACTAATCATAAAATAGCATCTACCTTTAAAGTAATGTAACTACAGATGACCAAGTGTGACTTAGGAGATGGCAAATTCAAGCGGAACTTCAAAAATCAAACAAAATGTGGTTATTTCTTTAATGCAATTGCTTTTGCTTGCAATTACAGATGCTTGTCTATGCTTTCATCTAATCCCGTCTGGGATATTGCAATTCCCTCTTTACCTGTCTAAGTAAAGCTGGTTTGTCTCGTCTTCAGACTGTCCAAAAATGTAGTTGCCAGGCTTTTAACACATTCACACAAATGGACTCACATTTCCCCAATTTTACACATTCTTCATTGCTTACCAGTGGAATTTACGGTCCACCTCAAAATTATGGTACTTACTTAAAGAGCTCTGCATGGTCAAGCTCCCAATATATCACGAACCTCCTTCAGCACTACACCTAGGGCCATGCTCTTAGATATGCTTATTTAAACCTCCTTTTGGTTCCTTCTACCAGATTAAAGACACGTGGGGATAGGGATTTCAAGTAAATATTCCAAGGTTATGGAACCATCTTCCACTGTCATTGAGATTAGCAGGAACTGTTCAAGTGTCATCTTAAGACACATCTATTTAGGCAGGCACTTGGGTAGCCTTGTTTTGTATATTGTTTGACATTTCATTTTGTTCTCTATTTTATGTTTTGATATTCTATGTTCTTTGTTATTGATATTTAATTTTATTCTGGTTTTTTTTCACGCCTTGAGACTTTTGTCTGCGATAGGCTCTCTATAAATTTTTACTTACTTTAGAGGCACTAAAATAAATAGCTGTGAAAAGCACTATATAAAAGATTGAAAGAGATGAAATACACTATATAATTGAAAAGTGCTGCTTCAGTTTGTCCCCACAAAAGCTGCACCCACGGCCAATTTTTTTTCACCAGCCGCCACCGTGTGATTTTCTTTTACAGTGTGTGTCCGTTATTTTTCCTGTTTGTTTCTGAAACAATACGTGTTCGATTTTGTGCTTATTTATACACTTTGTCGTATACTACTAAATTATGTTAAGTTTACTGAATATTACTTTTCATACTTTTTTTTATTCCACGGGATGATTAAAGCGTCACCTTATAATGAAATGTATTGCGAATCGACTGTTTTTCAATCATCTTGCGATGCTTTTTGATAGTCGACTTTAGAGGCGGGGTTAACTAAGTAATACTGTACTCCATGCTTTCTCGTAAAGTAGGAAACGTACGCAAAAGAAACACGTTCTTTAAATACGTGCATCCAAAATACGGGTAGCGCACCGCACTGCTTTTTAAACTACGATAGGTGTTATCGGCGATCGGTTATTGTGGCTGTTTAAATCTCACGATTGCACGTATAAACGTGGATTGTCTTTAAATCTATCTTGAGTTAACGAAAAACACTTTACGTTCGTAGAACCAACTGAGCTTCTATAAGAAAATGTGGGCTATCCAACTGAAACGTACATGGCTAATTCTCGATTTAATAAGTGCACGTCAAAGAATACCTCCCGTTCTCTGTAGTTATCGCACTGTCATTTGCCAGATGGCGCTAAATAAATTGAAAGCGGCAGCTGTATTGTAGGAGATGCTGATTGGTCTTTCACAGCCCACGTGACCCCAAAGAATCTCCAATAGGGAGCTGCCACACTTTGGTTAGTTTGGGAAGCCCCGGCCTGGAACATCCTTTTCATCGTCAAATCTTTTCTTTTGGTGACACTGGTTCCGTCCCACACTCATTCACCCTAATCGCGGGAGTAGTGGGATCGTAGTCTACAACATTTTCGTGTTCACTTTCGTTTTTTATTTTCCTCCATAACTGCTACGTTCGCCGTCGTTGAGATATTCTTAGCAATGTTTAGATTTATACTGTTCGCATTGCTCGCCGGTGCAGTGCAGGCCAGTGATGTTCTCGAGTACACCGATGACGATTTTGAGAGTCGTGTTGGAGAACATGATATGATTTTAGTCGAGTTCTTTGCACCTTGGTAAGTATTTAATTTCATTTTTCTTTTAATTGTAAGTGATGGTATTCCTTCATTTTTTCAGTGCACGTGTGACCACTTTACGGAGTGTGGTGCAATATAGTTACTAGGCATATAATCTTAAGAATTTGATTTCTTAGATTTTATTATTTTTAGCTGCGGCCCGGTCTGTAATCCTCCTCCCCTTGTCCAGTATTTTGTACTTTCATCTATCCGTTTTCTGAGTTGCTGGGAAAATTATAGCTAAATTTTAATTTCCCATTCAAGTTCAAGGCTTAACCGATAATCCCGACATGTGAGACTTTCCTCCTTCTTGCAGATCTCCTATCGGAAACCACTGTTTCCTGTATGCCTTTCATCACTAGAGCGGTTTACACAGTTACGATAAAATATTTTTAAGATGCTTATTAATATGCATATCAAATAACTGAATTCTTATTTTATTGCCGAATGTTACGTGTGATTACATTATGGCGTATTGCGCGGAGTAGTGAAGAACATTGAAGGGTGGGGGTAGATGGAGTTTAATAAAAATATTTCTAAAATGGTCTATCGCGAACTTTTTTAAAACTTTCACTTTCCGTTTTGCTGCCAGGTTTATTACAGTGAGAGAAGTTGGAGGTCACACCCACACCCGGACACGGATGCATGTAGTCCGATAAACGGGCTAATACGAAGTTTAGAAAATATAGCCAAATGCTGGCATTAATATTCTTGGCAATAGGCTGGAGTCGCCGCCTTTATTCTGGAGATCTTTAAGAGGAACGCCTGGAGGTCCGCAAAGGAGAAGTTTGTCTACGGCGAAGTATCCTTCAAGCCTGTATGAGTAATCTATTAAAACTGTCGAACGTCTTGTAAAAAAATGCTTGCTGTTGGCTAATTTGACGCCGAGTTACCCGGTTGAGCTGAATGGCTAACCTGCAATGACATTTATTTGACCAGCGTTAGATGTATAGTTTTTATATATATATATATATATATATATATATATATATATATATATATATATATATATATATATATAATATATGGTTTTCATTCTTGCCCCTTAAAAGACTGAGACCTGTATAGCAAGATATTTATAAACTGAAGGAATACTGTTAATTTAATCTTTTAATTCCTGGTGAGTTGTTCAGTAATAGGTCGTAATCTTGGTAGAGAAACCAGGACCAAAGTGTGCGCTTACAAGGGTTGCCAAGGAAGTGATTAGTCAAGTTATCATAGTTCTCTTCTTCCGCCTGTACTGGTGGGAGGTGACGTTATTGCTGTCACTCTGTGATTGGCCAGTGCATTTGCACAGGAATGCCATCCTTCAGATCATGTTTCCCGTCTGAAGACAAAACGAATTATAAAAGTTTGTTGGGTGTCCAGTTTTAGAGTGCAGAGTTATTTCTTGTTTTAAATGTATATCTGCCCTTTTACTATGCTTGTCATGCATTTAATTTCACGATTTGTTTAAGCAGAGTTTACTTGCAGTGCTCTTTTTGAGTCGTTTTTAATGTAGAGAGCACTTTACCTTTTTATGACACACAACTGTAATCTATTCTGAGCTTCATAGACTTATTCACACTTGGTTATTTCTAAGCATACAAATTTTATTAGCAGTTTTTTTTGTTAAACCTATTCAAGATTTATTTTAAATGACTGAGACTGCTTTCTGAAGGTTTTTTTTTTTTGTCTCTTCCCCCTTTTACCAGGTGTGGTCATTGTAAGCGTCTTGCTCCCGAGTATGAATCTGCTGCTACTCGACTAAAAGGAATTGTTCCTCTTGCAAAGGTATATTTAATATTCCAGTTGTCCGTTTCAGTAATGGTGCATGGTTTTATGTGAGAGGTTAGCACACTTTAATCATAACTAATTTGTTCCTAGCATGTCACATTTTAATGTTGTTTTTTTTTTAAATTTTTTGTGTCCTTTACATAACTGTTTTTGTCTACTGAGACAAAATGTGGAACTTGTGTAATTCTTTTGAAGGTTTTATTCCTGATGGCATGCAGTGCATAACATTTGAGGAGCTTGTTGAAATTAATTTTGTTTTACTTTCCCTTATGTAGGAGTGGGTTATTTTAACAAAATTGAGAGTATTCATGAGAGAGGGCCTATTGAAAAGAAACCAGAACCCAGATTTCCATTAACTTCTTTACCATCCCACCTTTTCTGGCCATTGTATTTAATGAGATAAAAATGCATGATATTTATGTACTCGGACACTTGGGGGGGTATATTTTTTAGATTTTTATGGAACCTTCATTCTTTCTACTCCATATTAAGCCACTCTACATGGAGCATTCTGTACACATTAGTTACCTTAACTAACGGTGGGAGAAACTACCCAAATCCAGCTTGTACAGACTTAACAAAGGAAGACTGAAAGCTGTAATTGCTGCCAAACAGACTTCTGCCAGCTATTCAGATCCTTGAGTATGAATTGGCAATTTAATTTTGTTTTGTTAAATTTGCAAATATTTCTGAAAATGTTTGTTGTTGTGGCTAATAGTGTAGATTTATGGGCAAAAATAGCAAATTTATCCATTGTTCTTTTTTTGTTGCTAAGTATCTATCAATCCAATATATGGTACATTACAAACATTAATTAACCTTGCTTTTTATGAATGCCATACCAAAAGACAAATGACACTGAGATGCCGTGCATGTTGCACTTCAGATATTAATGCTGAGATGTACAGTACATTGTCAATTAGATTTCAACCTGTCTTGAACAAAGTGCACAGTTTATAACTAAATGTCCATCAGGAAGTGAAATGGTTTTCTGGTTCCAGTGTATAGTTTTTCATGATTCTTTCTTTGGTTCTGTTTCCATTTTGTGTGTACGGTAGGAACAAAGTTGTATAGTTTCTCAAGTTTGTGCTTTGCTTTTAACAATGAAAGTGTTTATTAGTCATATACTGTAAATTTCCATTACTTGCCTCTTCACCGATCTTATGGGGTAAAATGTGTCCAGGGAAATTATATCTTCTCTCTCTATCAATGTCTAGTTAGTGTGTTTTTTAAAATGGTTCGTTCAGCATTCCTTTCTATGACTGTGACTTTCCACATAATAAACCTGTAGGTTTTCAGGTGTGTTTGGGTATTTTACTTAAAGAGAATTAATCTCTAGTTCCACAGGATATAAAAATTGATTCATTTGTACAAGGAGAAATCAGAGTCGGGGGTAGCATGGTGATGTAGTGGTTTGTGCTTCACATGAACAACTAAGTAAGGATTTCAAGTAGGCCTCCTTGACCTGTGAAGAAATGGTTGGTGTGTGTTTTTTAAATACCAGTGGGTATATGCATAGAATGTGTTTGTGGTGGTCCAACATTCAAGATGCATCACATCAACCAATTGCTATTTGTTTAGGTTGGTAAAATGGATAATGTGCAATCACTTGGGGCTTGTCTGAATCTGCAGTGTTTTGTTTTTTGTAGGTTGACTGTACTGCCAGCACTAATGTCTGTAACAAGTATGGGGTGAGTGGCTACCCGACATTGAAAATCTTCAGAGATGGAGAAGACTCTGGAAGCTATGATGGCCCCCGAACAGCAGGTATACCTGCAATAGTCATGTTTGAGTTATTGATTTGTTTAATGTATTATATGGGTGCACTGAATATTAAGACCGTTTACTTTTAATGTATAAATCTGCTCTAGTCTGCCTTTTGCTTTCTAGTAACCAAGTCAGCTACATGTCTTTGAAAACATACTTTTGTTTTTGAAGTATATTTCTGTTAAAGGATGTTAATTTTGACACTGTGTGCACCTAAATGGCACTTTCAGAATCTTGCAGTTATGTTGCATTTAGAGCATGCTTTATGCGATTGGAAAGTAGAACAGCATTATTAATCACTCTGAAGGGGCATTGTCCTGGTGAGGGGAAAAAGGCATGATCACATTTGGGGCTTAGTCAGGTAGGAAAGGTGAAAGTTAGTTTTGGACCTGCAGAGTGGTTACATTTACGTGCAGGTCTGCTTTCTTAGAGCATTACCCCCATAAAAAAATCTGTTTTTATCTTGCTTTGCCTTTGTTTAAACTTATGTTACACTTTGAGATTTACTACTAATGTAAAGTGCCCTATAAATGCATTTATTATCCCTAACCACCTAAACATCATTCTGTTTACATTACATTCATCTAAGGACTTTTAAAGGGGGCTTACATTCGACTGACTGAAAACATAAAAAGAATTACTGGAGTAATTAGCGTAAACATCTAATGATCTACTTAAATTTCACATTCCTATTGATTGAATGTTTATGCTACTTGGAGTGCCCATGGTTTTTTGCTCTTTACATCCTCTTTTAGGAAGCTTATTATCATTAAAATGACCACTTGCTTTTGTCATACTGAAAGCTGGTCATTTTGCATTATGAAACTTCAGCTCCTACTATGGGTCACTGATCCCCAGGCTAATGCAACTTGTTGGCAACTTGATGCTGTCCTCCCCCAACATGCATCTCGAGCTTTCCGTGGTACATGGCCAGAGCAGCTAATTATTTGTAATCCACGTCTCTCCATTGCCCATACCCCAGCCCGGTCTTCCACATGCTATGGTATCATACATTGGCAATGTTTGGAAATGTCTGAACTTTAATACTTTGCACAACCTTGGGGTATGCTTACTTTTACGAAACTTGAAATTTACTTTTTTAAATTCTACAATGGTCTGCAAAATATAAATGTGGCTTGGCCAGCATCTCTCCCCTGGCTGGGGTTCAATGTCATGTTTCTTGTCTGTTTTGTTCATTTTTGTTTGTCTGATTTTATGTTAATGTTTCTTTTATGTGCATTATACCTTGGTTTTTGTCTTGACTAAAATTTCTTGGTTATGTCCCCAAAAGGTGGGGCCTCTTTTCAATCACTGCCAGGAACTACCTTCTGCCCTGTAAATCTGCAGGGTCTCCCATAGTTCCTGGTGGTTCATTTCAGATCTACAAGGGAATGGAGTGTTTTTGTTTCTATTGTGATTTATTATTTTGTTTATTTTTTTTTTTTAAACCTGTGCTGTTTGTCTTTTTTTGGATTCTGTATTGGGACAGCGTTTGCTGTGGATTGCCTTGCCTTCTCTGGCACCTACAGAGCATATTTGTAAAAGACTTTATTTTATAAAGATTGTTAAATTCCCTTTGTTTTTAGTCAGGATTTTGATGGTGGTGCCCCCCGCCTCCTGGGGGCAATTTGGAAATTTTTATTTGTAGGACTTGTGTACTTGTGGGACTCCCAGTTCACAGCAATCTGCAGATACAGTGTAAATGAAGGTGACTCAAGATATCTTTTTTTTTTTTTTTTTTTTTTTTTTTAATTGCTTTTTTACATGACAACTAAATCAAAATTGTTAAAGGCTTTTTCAAAATCTCTGCTTGGCCCCGTTTGATTTTCACCATATTAAGTTTTCATCTTTTAGACAATGCTAAATTGAAAGTGTTAAAATGCATAATTTTAATACTGCAACATTGGCTAAACTTTTTAAAACCTTGTTCAAGATATTCCTTTTTGATATGAGTAGTTGCAGTATTTGGGCCAACTATTCTTGCATATTAGCAGGGCTGACTGATTCTGTGATGCAGAGAACAGTCATAGAATTCATTAGTTTACTTGAAATCCAGCATTAAAAATGAAATATTTGGTTTGTAAATGTAATCTCTGAAATATAATTAATGCAGATGTCAGTTTTGATCAAAACTAAGCTACTTTGCCCAAGATCTGACTGTGCCATTAATAGATACAGCTAGGATTGCTCATGTTTGTGTCCCTTTGTTGGATTACTTATTTTAATTAAAACCATCCAAGCTTTGTGGTGTACATTTTAACAGATTTTTAAAAATGCACACCAGTACAAAATATTGCTGGCTGAACAATCTGCAAGTGATTTACACACGTTAGGTTTTTATTTTTGTATTTCCTGCCAGCATTCACCAAAACCGGACGTGCCAGAAAGATTTAATGCATGTTGCATAGATTATTCTAAGAAGACTGTAGTAGCATCTTTATGGAAGTTTGTTTCAAAGTGTGCTCAAGCAAGGCATTTCAATGGAGAAGAGAATGTGTAGATGTCGTATATTAGTGTGCAATATGTATCATCTACAATATCTGAATTGTTTAATGATCTGCAAGCGGAAATTATAGAATATGTCTCACTTTGCTGAAAACAAACGCGCTTCGAGAGTAAAAGTATTCACTGTCTTGCATTACCTAACTGGATAGAAAGCGAGCACACAGGCATGCACGTTCAGTAAATTAAGCTAGAGAAGCTGCCTAA
This sequence comes from Erpetoichthys calabaricus, assembly GCF_900747795.2. Taxonomy (NCBI): domain Eukaryota; kingdom Metazoa; phylum Chordata; class Cladistia; order Polypteriformes; family Polypteridae; genus Erpetoichthys; species Erpetoichthys calabaricus. The sequence continues at coordinate 42,647,292 of NC_041410.2, forward strand.
AAACAAGTGAGCCAGTGGTGCCGGGAATAAAACAACCTCGCTATTTGTGTCGTTAGATTTAATTGGAAGACCTGGATCCTCCTCATTCATATGGAGGTGGTTTGGCTTCAAAAAGACAGCAATCTGAAAACTGTGGTAAATTGGTTGCCATTAATGACGGCTCGACAGTTAATTTGTTTCATCCATCCATCCATCCATTTTCCAACCCGCTGAATCCGAACACAGGGTCACGGGGGTCTGCCGGAGCCAATCCCAGCCAACACAGGGCACAAGGCAGGAAACAATCCTGGGCAGGGTGCCAACCCACCGCAGGACACACACACACACCAAGCACACACTAGGGCCAATTTAGAATCGCCAATCCACCTAACCTGCATGTCTTGGGACTGTGGGAGGAAACCGGAGCGCCCGGAGGAAACCCATGCAGACACGGGGAGAACATGCAAACTCCACGCAGGGAGGACCCGGGAAGCGAACCCAGGTCCCCAGATCTCCCAACTGCGAGGCAGCAGTGCTACCCACTGCGCCACCGTGCCGCCCAATTTGTTTCACCATCTGCGAACTAACCGCAACGCAGAATATGAAGAATACAAAAATCTTCAGGAGTCGGCTGTCCATGACCGGTCTAAATCACCCAAGGTACAAGCACAAAAAACACTTGTGGAAATTTTTTTTTTTTTTTTTTTTAATGGAATCATTTTTATTATTTTTGTAAAAGTTTGGGTTTATATGTCCAATACAATTTAAGTGAAATTGATCTAGTATGGAGCCCCATAGGTGTCAGGCCAAAAAAAATTTTGGACGAATTAATCAGTTTGAAAAAAATTACATAATTCAAGTGGATTATTTCAATAACAAGCATATGCCTATCGGGTGTGTTTTATTTCATAAGCCTCCTTCTTGCTCTGCCACTGCTATGCATTATTGATATGGGATGAAGTGCCAGTGTAGCCAAGGAATGAGCTATTACTGGGCAGTGCTCCTGATCAATGAACTAGGGGGGTGGTGAGGCTTCTAAAACAAGATATTCTTGTTTAAGCATGCTGTTCATGAGGATTTTTCAGAGGTTATTTTATCTAACATTTTAACTAAGTTTTGATAGGTTGCTCATGTACTAGGAAACTGACATGGATTAATTCACTCAAGTAAAGTAAATTTTTGTTCAGCACTGGTCCTGTTGTAACATGTTTATTTGGTCTCAATAAAAACGTGAGATTTAAAAATTATTACTTCATACCAAATGGGATAACTATTACTGAGGGACGAGTGAGATTTACTACTTTTGTTGCTAAATTGGTCTACTCTTCACTTTACGATTAATTCACAATTTTGTATGAGAGATGCCTGTCAATTGCTCTGTAATATTCCACATAGGATATCCTCCACAAAGACTTCGCTCATCATTACTCCACCCAGGGACTCACTATTACCAGCACTAACAAATGTATGGGTGTCCCCAACACACACGATTTGTACACCTTTTGGTTATGTACCTTAAGTTTTTAAATCTGAAAAATCACAAAATGTTCAGCTCTAAGTATCAAGCATAGGTGTTTGTACTGTGAGGGGCTGTGGTTTTTAATTTTTTATTGTTTTTACAACATCCAACAACTTTTAATGTCTGAGGAATTTGCTTCCCCCCCCTCCCCCCCACACTTTAAGTTGAAGAATCAAGGAACTTTGTCAAGTATGTGCTTCTTGGATAGCTTATGTCGAATGTGTATGCATAGCAACAGTATACTGCATAAACAAGATTCAAATGATGGATGCCTTTGCCAGCAGCATCTTTGGAAAGAGCAATGTGAGGTGTCATTTATTTATTTATAGATGTCCAGTTTGACTCCAATTTAAAAAACATTTCCCATGTTAACTACTCAATTCAATGGTTTACTGTTCTTTCATTTAAGGATGTTGGTTCATGACTAAAGTGAACGCACTTGCTAAAGTTTTTATTTTCACGCTGTTAAATTGTTTTGTAGTGTGGTGTTTTTTTTTTTTTTGTTTCCTCCTCTTTTTGGTATCTTGCACTTTTTTTTGTATGGTAAGTGACATTTCTAGTAGACTGTTCTTTGTTTCAAAGTAAGTTAATTCATGTTGATTCATACAGTAAGCACAGAAGTAAACATCAAATCTAATAAAAGTAAACCTGTTTTATTCTGCAGATGGTATTGTAAGCCACCTCAAGAAGCAGGCAGGTCCTGCCTCAGTGGAACTCAAGACCGTGGCAGACTTTGAGAAGTTTGTGGGAGATAAAGATGCCAGTGTTGTTGGTATGTAAAGTTTGTTCTTAAAGAATTAGTCAAGAGTTACATTTATCTGATCAATAGTTCCCTGCTGTCCATTCTGTCAAGTTGATGTATGATAGGGAATTTCACATCTATTTGTTGAACAGATGGCTTTATCTAAAGCAACTTACTAAAGTGGTTAACACAATCAAACATCAGTTTTAGGGGGAACTGTACAGAATTGATCACAAGTGAAGAGCTCGGAACAAAATACAAGCTTGTCGCAATTCCTAGGTTACAAAACCTAATAGTTAATCTCATTTAGATAGAAATTCACCAAACGAGTCTTGAAACGCATGTTACTCGCACTGAGTGAGTCAGCATTTCAAACGGATGTAGACCACTCCTTACCCCTACCATGAGCTACACATGAATCTGGACCAAAATTTGGATGCCATACAGAGGTGACATCACCAGACTTTGTTGTTTTAGCACACTCGAGTAGTCGAAAAGGAACATAGAACCTTGCAAGTGCCTCGGTTTAACCTCCTTATTGTTAGTCCCGAGTGTCACTCGGACAACAGTATAGCCGCATCTCGCACAAGACCCAAGCGTTGCACAAACGATGGTATAGGCTTGTCTTGCATACAGTAAGTGTCAGACCCGAGTATTGCCTGGGCAGCGGTTTAGATGCATCTTCTCCTACCCTCATAATAGCGTGATGACTACAAAGTGAATCTGTCTGCAGGCAGTGAAACTGAAATGGACTGTGAAACAAAGTGATTTTGGGAATCCGAAAGTGACACTCGGGCGTCTCCTGCATGTGCAGTGTGCTATTCTTATTTGTATCATTGTTAGTGTTTTGCTTGTTTTAGAAGGATGAGATTTAATGTCTGCCATTTTTCAAGCTAAAAAATGCAATTTTTTTTTTTTTTTTATATTTTAGAAAAAATGTAATGCTAAAGAGGTTACAATTTAGTGCTGACTCATTGACTACTATACTGGCTTCCTGTTGCTTGCCTACAGAGTAATCTGGAAAAAAAAAAAAATTTGGCATGTGTCTATCAGATGATTGAGCACTAGATGTGCATTTTGAATTCTCTGCAGCAGCTTGGTGATTCATGCTAGCACTTCTGCTAGCAGGGAGTTGCAATAGTCCAGGCATGACAAGACCAAAGTCTGGACTAGGAGTTGTGCTGCATACAGTCTGATCTTGCACATATCGTATAGAGGTGAATCTTCCAAGACTGGGAGACGACAGCAGTGTGGTCCTTGAAGTACCACTAGTAATCTTTCGCCATCTCTAGGTTGCATACCATCTTGACAGGTGTTGGACATAATGAGCCAAGCTGAACAAAGATGGGGTGCTGAATAGATGTGATAGCAAGTCAGTCTTTGTGAGGCGGAGGTGGAGAAGTGTTCGTTCATCCAGGTTGCGGTATCAGTGGGACATAGCTGATGCCATGTGGTCCTCTGAAGGGAATGATGGGTACAGCTAAATATCATCGGCATAGTACTTAAGAAAAACTTGATGATTGGGCCTAGTAAGGATGTGTGTGTGTGTGTGTGTGTGTAGATAAAGCGTGAGGAGGGGGCCCAGTGTCGACCCTTGCAACCACCCCGTACTTGCGTGGTGCACCCTTGACATCCCTCCACACCAGGGCACATGGTAGGATCTGCACAAGATGTAGGACTCAAACCACCTGAGAGTAGGTCTTTTGATATCCATGTCTGAGAGAGTGGCAACAAGTATCTGGTGGCTGGTATTGTTGACTTCTTAGAACAGATAACATGTTTTGTAGCTTTACCCTGCCTGAATGTGTTGACAAAGTAGAGCCATCTTATTCGAATGGCCCTTCTTGATGTCGGACTGATTAGGATCAAGCAGTCTGGTCTGTAAATGAGACTGTTAAGAGACTGCACATTCCAGTGTTTTTGGCAGAAAGGAAAGGGTAGACACTGGTTAGGAATTACCTACTTGAGATTAGTTGGGAGTGGACTTATTGAAGAGGAGTTCTTGAGCCTGTTGAACAATATAGGAAAAGATCTGGGCTAAGTGAGGTGGCGTTGACACATGGAATGAGGAGATGTGAGGGGGAAGGGTGAACTGGACAGGTTGTGGGGTGACTAGAGTGGAGGAGGTTGTGGTGTGTTCAGAAGGATCCCACCAGGTGGAGGTGGTGATGAGGATTGACGCTGACAACTACCCAGCTTTTTTCCCCAAGAAAAGGAGGCCAACAGTCAATGAGGTGATAATAGGGTTGAGGAGAAAGGTGAAAGCAGAGAAACTGAGTATCCGTGTTGCTAATCCAGTTTTGAAAGAAACTTGTGTTTAGCATTTGGTAGCAGCAGGAGAGTCTGACACTTATCCAGGCAAGCCTGATCTTTAGACCCTCCAGTTCCTTTCAGCTGTCCTAAGCTTCATCCATAGATTGCATGCAGCTTCAGAGAGCCACGGGCAGGAGTGTTTTTTGCTTGCAGAAGGCCAGAGCTAAGCATATTGTATTGATGCAGCATTGGTGTTGAGAGAAGTGATCAGAGGAAACCGGGTAAGAAAAATGTTTTTGAGGGAGCTTGACAGCAGAATGATAGAATGGGATGAATGGCTGTGGAAAAGGAGGAATGAAATGGGGAAAAGTTAATGGGGAAAGTAATTGGATATATGTACTGGAATGACAGTTTATGGGCATGCAGTTCTGTGTAACAATGAAGTCAGAAGTTTGTCAGCTTTGACTAGGTGGGGTTGTGCAGCTGTCATCGAAAGAGAAAAGAACGAGAGTCTGTAGGACTGCCAAGGTCTCTAAGATTAGAAGATTAGAAGTGTTCTTTAGCAGACCTGGATAGTGATCGGGCTGTCAGATTGAACTATTTTGAATATAATTTGAATGTACAGTGAAAATCATTTAACACGAAACTGAGGGGACTGAAATTTTTTCATGTTAAAAATTTCGTGTTAAAGGATATTACAAAAAAAAAAAACATGCAGTATATTCAACAAAATTAAGTTTATTAGAGTACATTTTATTTACATAGATATGTATACATGCATGTATTTAATAAAAATGGGAGCATTCTGAGATCTCGCTTGTTTGAACCAAATAAGTAAAGCTCTGGCTCAAACTTACTCCATTCAAACATTTCCGTAATTTGCTCTTTTTTTTTTTTTTTTTTTTAATTACTGTATTGTTGATAATGTAGAGATAGCAATATCAAAATCTTTACAGATTTCCGTTTTCGTCTTCTGTTTTTGATCAACAGCCTTAAGAAGCTCCATCTTCATTTTAAGCGAAATAGCAGTTTGCTTTCCCCCTGAGCTCTTTGCCATTGTGCTCGTAAAAAAAATTCTTCTAAAATAGAAAAAAAAAAACGCGAACCAAACTCACTGATTTTTACTCACACTGCGATGTACTCGTCACCGAATTCCAAAGCTAATTGATGAGAGATGAGATGTTTGTGTGGCGTTTGTAGGGGTGGAGGGTGAAAGTTGCTTAGATAAACAAAATTGGCTCGTGTCACAGGCTATTCCGAGGGTATTTCAAAGCCAAGTTAGCCTCCTTTCTACGAAACATGTGAAACCACCTCTCTTTCATTTCACACCCCTCTTAAATCTCGCCTGCGCGGCTGGTGTTTTCCGTATTTTGTTCATTCCCAGAAGGGAAATCTTTTCGTGTTAAGCGATTTTCGTTTCGTGTTAAGAGAAAAAAATGCATGAAAATATATAGTAGTTTGTCGGGACCGTTGTATTATTTCGTGTTAACCGATATTTCATCTTAAGCGTTTTCGCATTAAACGTATTTCACTGTATTTGAAAAAGGTCTTATTCAAAGGCAAAATCCTAACATATGTTTGTCTGAGAATAGTTTTTATCTAATTTTGGCATTGTTACTACTGCACTTCACAAAGCTACAGTACTTTTAATAATCTGTTTACACTTCCATTATCTGCATTTTGGGGTGTGGTGTTTTGTTTTTTTTTTTCTCCTTTCTTTCAATGGTTAGCTTATCTTTAGTAGTAAAATTTTTAAAGCCAAACTCCATGAAAACAGGGGTGTTTAAATCCCATTACACTGTCTCTACTTTTTGATAAACTGAGGTTTGTATACTTGCATTTTTCCAAAATGCTTCTCATGTGCCCTACAAGTGTTTTTGTATCCGATTTCTTTACCATTCAGTCTTAAACGCGATATTATGAGGGGCCAAACAGGCCATAAATCATTTCTATGTGTAATCTATTGGTTTACGTATGAACACTATTGGTTTATGAATATTTACTATCGGTTTGCGTGCATACTTAATTGGTTTGCGTGCGTACAATACTGGTTTCATTCATATGAACTATATTGGTTCGTGTCCATATATTATTGGTTTGTGCGTGAACTATATCCGTTTGTATATGCATAGCACTGGTTTGCATATGAACTATATTGATTCGCGTGTGTATATCAGTGGTTCCAGTACATTTGTTGTTGGTTTGTGAGTGAACTGCATTGGTTTTCGGTTGTATGTTATCAGTTTGCGTATGAACTATATTGGCTTGCGTTCTGTGCTGGTCTAACAATGAGATTTGTGTATGCACTATATTGGTTTCATGCACGTCTTATACTGGTTTCATGTGGGTAACATCGGTTTTGCGCTTGAACTCTTGGTTGTATGTGTGTTTCATGTCGGTTTCTCATACGAAACATACTGGTTATGCGTGCGCACCATATTGCAACTCTGTAAGAACTATATCGGTTCTGCGTGCGAACTATCGGTTGTTCACGTGATCTTCAGCGGAAATGGGCAGGGCAAGGAACTCGGGGGCCGGTAGTGTCATGGAGCGTATAGAGAAGCTGACAGGAGACTGATCTGGGTTTACTTTAAACAGTGCAGTATTTTTTTTCTCACGATAGGTTTGGGAAAGGACTTGGTGGTAATTATTACTATTTAATAGAATCTGCCATTGAGTGTGTAATGAACACAAAGCTGAAGTTAAGTACGTATTTGGTCGTCTTTTTATTCTCTTCCAGCTACATGCTCGCTTGCAACCCGCGACTCTACTTTTTCACACAGCTTTTGCAAACTAGTTACTTATTCTAAAGGCAAAATATTCTACATTTACGACCGACGCCTTTATCCAGTATAACATTTAGTTACTACTGGTTACATTTCTTATGCCCAGCGATCCCGCACCGTGCCGCCTAGACAGGTGAAGTGACATGCTCATGGTCTATATAATTATTATAATCTTGTCCAGGACAGATTCCTTTGTTAAAGTTGAGTGTAACATTTTCAAACCGTTCAAGTCCTAAATCTGGGATATTTATTCTTTCAAATAATGTATCAGTTTGCAGTTTATGTACACGCTGTATAATATTTTGCCATGCACTTAACATTGAAGAAGAAGCTGGTTTGTGAATAAGTAGCTGACTACAAGCATATGTGTAGCTAGGAGTGAATAAAAAGCCACCTGAATGTGTACCTAACTTAAGTCCCATGATCATTTCAGATGTTAAACGTTAATCATCACCAAGCCCTTTCACAAACATTAAGTGGCATACAAAAGTATTCAATCCCCTTGAAAGTCATAATTTTCTGCAAGACAAAAGATTTATACACATTTATTCATTCAGTATTTTTCTTATGCTGTGACAAATCCATTTCCAAAGACAAAATAAACCATTTTCTGTAGACGTTTAACTGAAGAAGAAAAACTCAAGTTGATGATTGCATAGGTATTTAAACCTCTGTGCTTTGGAAGCTCCATCATTACACCAATGACTAATTACAAAGGTGACAGTTGTTTAACAGTCATAATTAAACATGATGAGGTGCTACTTGTGAGTCCTTTCTGTCTCTCTGGATATAAACAGCCCCCTTTGTAAGGGCCGTAATCTTTGGTGGACAGTCACTACAAAAATGAAACAAAGGAGCATTCTACTGATGTGAGAAACAAAGTTATTGAAATGCACAAGACTGGGAATGGCTATAAAAATATCAAGAGTTTGAATGTCCCATTGCGCACTATTGCATTCATCACCAGAAAGTGGAAGGTTCATCAAAGTACACAGACTCTGACTAGAACAGGCTGTCCCTCAAAACTCAACATCAGAGTGAGACATCAACTGGTGGGAGAGGCGACTAGAAATCCAACTGTCGCTCTCAGACGTCTGTGATGATCTTTAGCTGGAGTAAAGGTGCAGGGATCCACAATTTCAAGAGTTCTCCATAAAACAGGCCTCTATGGGAGAGTAGCATGAAAGAAGCCATTCCTTAAGAAGGTCCACATAAAACAACGTATGGCGTTTGCCACAAAGCATGAGAAAGACCCAGTTAAAATGTGGGAGAAGGTTTTATGGTCATATGAGACCAAAATAAAGTTTTTGGATAGACTTAAGAGGTATGTGAAGTGTAACGCTAACATTGCCCAGGCCTCAAGAAACAACATTCCTACAGTGGAATATGGTGGTGGCAGTCTTATGCTATGGGGATATTTTTCATGTGCTGGGTCTGAGACTCTTGTCAGAGTTGAAGGGACAATGGATGGACACAAATACTGCACAATTTTGCAAGAGAACTTGTTCCAGTCTGCTATGAAAGCTCAGGAGAAGATTCATCTTTCAACATAATGACCCTAAGCATTAGGCCAATGTGACACTGGGATAGCTCAAAAACAGAAAGGTGAATGTTTTGGAGTGGCCAAGTCAAAGCCCTAAGCTTAACCCTGTTGAGAATCTGTGGCACAGTTTGAAAACTGCTGTTCACAGGTGCCATCTCACCAATATAGAGGGTCTCTAGAAATCCTGCCAAGAAGAAAGGAGCAGAATCACTCCTGAGCAATGTGCAGAACTGGGGCCTACTTACAAAAGTTACGGCAGCAAAAGGGTTCTTGACAAAGTATGAATGTGTTGGGCTTGAATACTTAATGCAAACACCAACTTTGGAGTTTTTCTTCTTCAGTTAAATATCTACAGAAAATGGTTTATTTAGACTTTGGAAATGTATTGTTACAGCACAAGAGTTCACATTAAAAAGAATGAATGAATAAACGTGGAAAAATCTTTTGTCATACAGAAAATTAGGATGACTTTTAAAGTGATTGAATACTTTTGCACGTCACTGTGTGTTTCTGAAAGGGCTTGGTGGTTATTATTTTTAACAGTATTTTCCTGTAATTCTGAAATATTCACGGGGCTGACGTTGGGTGCACATTCTGCTGGCTTTTTATTCAATCCTAGCTACATCCAGTATATGCTTGCAGTCAGCTACTTATTCATACAGCTTTTGCACACCAGCTTCTTATTCTATTTTAACAGCATGGCAAAATATTCTACAGTGTGTATATTAATCGGAATCCTTACAAACTGATCAATTATTTGAAAAAATAAATATTCCACATTTTGGTTCTGCACAGGTCAAAAATGTTAAACACAACTTTAATTTAACAAAGGAATCTGTCTTGTCACAAAACTGTGAAAATTAAGGTGGCCGAACGTGATTTAACACTTTACAGTGCCCATTAAATAGCACGGTAAATCCTATTTATCAGATATTGGAGTGGAAATACGCAGGTACTCATACCTGGCAGGGCAAAACTCTGCTGCATCTTAAAAACACACATGCCTTGTCACAAAACTCTGAAAGGTAAGGTGGCCCAATATGATGTAACTCGCATATACTGGTCCTAAATTTGGAACATTTAGCTTTTCAAAGAATGGACACGATCATATGTCAAATAATATGCACGTTGTAGATATGCAAGCAGTGGGGCATTGTGTTTAGGGCTTTGTCCTCTAAACCCTACATTTGTCGGTTCAAGTCCTGATAGTGACCATGAGCATGTCACTTCACCTGTCTAGGCGGCACGGTGCGGGATCGCTGGGCATAAGAAATGTAACCAGTAGTTACTAAATGTTATACTGGATAAAGGCGTCAGTCGTAAATGTAGAATATTTTGCCTTTAGAATAAGTAACTAACTAGTTTGCAAAAGCTGTGTGAAAAAGTAGTCGTGGGTTGCGAGCGAGCATGTAGCTGGAAGCAAATAAAAAGACGACCAAATACGTACTTCAGCTTTGTGTTCATTACACACTCAATGGCAGATTCTATTAAATAGTAATAATTACCACCAAGTCCTTTCCCAAACCTATCATGCGGGGGAGAAAAAAATACAGCACTGTTTAAAGTAAACCCAGATCCGTCTCCTGTCAGCTTCTCTACACGCTCCTTGACACTACCGGCCCCAGAGTTCCTGTTTCTTGCCCCGCCCATTTCCGCTGAAGATCACGTGAAGAACCGATATTCTTCGCACGCAGAACCGATTATAGTTCATACACAACATTGCAATAGTGTGCGTTTGCAAACCAGTATGTTTCATACGCAAAACCGATATACTGCACACAAATCCAGCATGTTACTTTCACAAAGCCAGCATAGTACGCACACATAAAACAAGTAAAAGAATGACAAGGACTCAATGTAGTGCATACACAAAACCAATAGCGTTCATATGCGAAACCGATGTATTACCCACATGAAACCAGTATAGTGCATATGAAAAACCAGTGCTATACGTAAGCAAACCAGTAGTATACGAACACAAGCCAATATAGTTGATACTCAAACCGATTGCATACGCACGCAAACCAATGCAATTCACTCACAGATAGCAAACGCACGTGAACCAGTAATAAAGTTCAGTTCAATATAGTTCATATGCAGACCAAAAGCATACGTGTACAAGCCGATAAGAGTTCACGCACAAACCGATAATATAAGGACACGAACCAGTGCAGTTCATATGAATGAAACCATTATTGCACATACGCAAACCAATAGTAAATATTCATAAACCAATAGTGTTCACGTGTCAACCAATAGGATATGTTTGAAAATATATGATTTATGGCCTGTTTGGCCCCCTCGTACGATATCCGACTGTTTAATGCAAAGATCTCCTACTTAAAGCAAATGAGGAGAAAAAAGTAGATGGATTATGTGAACCCTGAACTGATAGTCTTAATTCTGCTTTTCCAGACAAATCTACTGGTGTCATCAGCTTTATTTCTAAATGGCACAATATAAATTGTGTGCTGCTACTGCCTGCTGGATACTTCCAGAATAAGTGTGCCTGTCTCTTGTCTGCTGGTTTTTTTTTTTTTTTTTTTTAAATTCTGCTTGCTATTTTTCACTGCTCTGCCTGTCTGTTTCTGGCCCTCCACCCTTTCCATTGGAAATACTGGTATGAGAGAAGTGGAATTCAGTGGAAAAGGCTGTTGATGTTGCCGTATTTCGTGGGTGGATCCATGTCTTGGTAGGTGCTACAACTTGGAGTCCACTTTGGATGGCATATTCTAGAATGAAGTCTGCTTTGTTCACTGCAGGCTGATACTTCCATAGTCCGAAGGGAAGGGGAGTCTCTAAAGGGGAAGTTTGCTTAAGCAGTAGACTTTCTGCATTCCACACTCCCCTGTTAGTGGGGCAAGAGAGACGTCTAGTGGTGGTGTTAGAAATTTACTGAAAGCATGCAGAGGAATGAGTAAAAAAAAAAAAGTGTACCTTTATTGTAGAATTGTGTTCACAGCTTTGTGCCATACTTTTTATAAACTTGTGTAGGTATGACGGTATTTACACAATCAGGCCTTTGCAACTGCGCTTAGAAGGTTGGAAATGTCCTTGACATTGAAAATACAAGATACAAGAAGTTCATTGTCATAAACAGTAAAAACACATGTTAAAAACTATGTAATGAAATTCTTACTGTGCTTGCTCACCTTCATATACAAAGACAAAAGTATAAAAACAAATGGCAATTGCAATTATAAGACTAAAAAATAAGGTGCACAGTGCTTGATGACATAACACAGCAGTCAGTTACATTTATTAGGCTATGAGTTGTGGTTTGGATTGACTAACTTTTAGCATTGTTGAGGAGTTTGATTTGCTTGTGGAGGGGAGAAAAACTGTCAGTCTTGTGGTGTGTGATTTCACACTCCTGTAGCATCTCCCTGAGGGAATCGGCGTGAAAGCGTGTGTTGAGGATGAGTATTGTCTTAAATTATGTTGCGCGCCCTCCTGATATGTCCTGTAGGGAGGAGAAGGTTGCTCCAGAGATGTGCTGTGCAGTTTTAATTACACACTGGAATGCCTTTTCCTGCAAGGAGCAGTTACCGTGCCATACAATAATAGAGCGGGTGATAACACTGTATTGTACCCCTGTAGAAATTGGTGAGAATTTTGGTTGGCATGCCAAATTTCTTCAACTTCCTCAGAAAGAAATCTTGTGTGCTTGGTTAATGAGGTGTGTTTGTATTGTAAAACCAAGTCCGGTCCTTGCTGATGTGGGTTCCAAGGAATTTGAAGATTTTTACTCTCTACACTTCAGCCTCACCGATGTAAATGTTAGTATGCTGCAGATTCCACTTCCTTGGGTCAAAAAACCAAGGAGAGGGTTAATCTATATTCAGGGAGAGGTGGTTTTCCTGACACCAGGGCACGAGTCCTTCCACCTCTGTCCTATATTCTGCCTCCCAACCCCCCCCAGTAATCAACCCTATGACTGCAGTGTCCTCAGCAAATTTAATGATGCTGGTGGTGTTCTGAGAGGCCACACAGTCATAGGTAAACCGGGTATAGAGCAGTGGACTTGGCACACAGCCTTGAGGACAGCCAGTGCTGATTGTTCTTGTGCCTGATGTCTGGTTTCCCACTCTGACTGGGGTCTGACTGTAAGAAAATTCAGCACCCAGCTGCAGAGGGAGGATATCAGTCCAAGAGAGACAAGTTTATTGCACAGTTTCCATGGGACAACTATTGATCGCTGAGCTGTAGTGAATAAGCAGCATTCTTGCATATGTCCCTTTTCTCCAGGTGTGTGAGGATTGTGTGGATGGCAACATTGACTGCATCATCAGTGGACCGATTTTTGGTGGTAAGCATACTGTAGGGCAGGGGTGTCGAACTCCAGTCCTGGAGGGCCGCAGTGTCTGCAGGTTTTCATTTGAACCCTTTTTCCTAATCAGTGACCAGTTTTCACTGCTAACTAACTTTACCTTCATTTTAATAGCCCTGTTTTTAAGGATTAAGTCCCCTGAATTTATTCCTTCATTAAATGACAGCCAAACAGAAATGAGATGACCAGCTAAACTGGGAGTTCAAACTCCAACCAACTTCACTCCAATCACTTTCTTAATGAGAAGCTGATCCTTGCTGTTAATTAAACCTGTTTGTTTAATTCTATGACTTGTTGCTGCTCTCATTCTGCCACAGCAGACATTTCCAAAACTGTCGATTTTCTGTTTTTTTTTTTTTTTTCCTAAGAACACAGTCAAGATGTTTTGGTGACCTGAGAGATCACCCTTACCAAGACCATCACCTTTCTTTGTTTTCAGATATTGTGTGATGGGCACAGGTGAGCTGGTCATGTGGCAGCTCGTTTTGTCTCATTGTTTGGCTGCTAATTAAGGAATAAGACTCCAGGACCGGAGTTTCACACGTGCTGTAAGGGGTCAAGGGTAGCTGGAATTGACTTCTGAATGTGTGCTATGACTAGTCTCTCAAAGCATTTCCTCACAATAGGGGTGAGTGCAATGGGGTGATAGTCAGTCATTTAGACAGCTCACCTGGGATTTCTTTGGATGGGGCAATGGGTGTTAAGCTCATCTGTCAGTGTGGCCTGGCTTGCTGTAGCCTGCAGTGTCCTCTGTTTATAGTCGGTAATATGCTGCAATCCTTGCCACATGTGCTGGGAATCCGAGGTGATTTAATAATCCTCCAGCTTCAGTCTGTACTATCTCTTGGCTTGTTTGATAGATTTACGCAAGTCGTATCTGGTCGTTTTTTATAGTTTTCATCACCAGACACAAATGTAGCATAGACCACACCTCCCCATTAATCCATGGCTTATTAGGATCGAGCCTATAGCATTTTGTGGGAACAATGATGTAAGTAAATGTGCTGATATACCCAGTTACTGCAGCAGCATACTCCTCCAAGTCAACTGTGGAGTCTCCCCTCAGAGGCAGTTCTAAAAACATCCCAAATAGTACACTCAAAGCAGTTCTGAAGAGTTTGCTCAATATCTTCATTCCATATTCTGATTGTTTTATTTACTCTCTTGGAGTTGTCTGTAAGCTGGATAAAGGAACACTTGTAGCAACCGCAAAATATGGGAACGGGATTCCTACACTTCACAACCCGACAGGGGAGTGGACGATGTTTGAAGGTTACAATAGCATTACCATATTCGGTCCTCATCCCCTCTTGCCCCTATGCCCGCTTAAATAATTGGCAAAAAATAAAACACAACAGGAAGTGGGACTGATAAATATATTAACATTTGCGGTTTACATTTACTTGCCCGGTGCTTGAGTGCTCATTAGTGAACCCCTTCCCCAGCGCCCAAATCCTAACCCCTGGTTTGACACAGACAATTTAAAAAAATAAATAAATAAAAAACTGTTCTTTGAGAACACAAAAGAAAGATTTAACTTAGTCCACAATATAAGAAAACAAGAAACTCTGCAGTTCAGTTCCTTCCTTTGACAGGAGGAAACACAACAGTCCTTAGTCCGCGGAGAAGCAGTTTCGCCAATCACGAAGAATGCAAACTCACCAGACTGGAGCACCCAGAGAACAACAGTACCTGGCCTCTTCTTGGGGATTTGTCACTTGATTATTTCTTCGGGGTGGACACCCATAAATAGCAGACGTCCCTGGGTGAAGTAAGATCCTGAATAATTCTTTGAGCGTGGATAGTCGACGCCTTGCCTTCAGCCTTATCCTTCCTTTTTCTCTCTCCGTCCTTGATCCGCCATTCCCCTTAAAAAGAAAGTTTCCCGCCGAAAATCCTTGCCCCTCTCTGTTGTTATGGAAACCTCACGCCGGCAACAGGCAGCTGGAAAAATATACTCTGGTGGGATCCTGCCAGACTGGGATGTCACCAAAGGTGCCTGAAGGGCTATTTAAAACACCCTCCTAGCCAACATTATAAAGTGACGGACAATCCAGAAGGCCAACCCGACTGTCCGTTTATGTAGCCTTGCTACACACTGACAGATGGTCTGACTGACCGAAGTGGGGGCGTGGCACTGCTCTGTAGGCATCCTTCATGTTGCTGTAAACTTGATCGAGAATGTTGCACTCCCTTGTTGGAAAAGATACATACTGGTGATATTTGGGTAGGACGTTCCTCAGGTTGCAGTGATTGAAATCACCGGCCACAATGGAAACTGCATCAGGGTGGAGCGACTCATATCTGCTGATGACCTCGTGCAGCGTCCCAAGTGCAGTTACGCAGTCCTCCCACGGTGGGAATGTAAATGGACCGCTCATTACACAACACTGAACTCCCTCGGTAGGGTAAAAAGGTCTGCATTTCGCCATTAACAGTTCAATATCGGCGAAACAATTTTTCGACTACCTGTACATCCACACACTATCTGCTGTTCACGTACAAGCAAACGCCGCCTCCTCTGTTCGTCCCCGAGTCTGATGTACGGTCACTGCAGTGCAAGGAATATGTGTGCAGCTGCAGCACCGAGTCCGGTGTATAGTCAGAGAGCCAGGTTTCCATGAACATAAGAGTACAACAATCCCATATCTCACGCTGGGTGGTTTCTCTGGTTCTCGGCTCATCCAATCGTGTTAGTAACCGGCTAGGCAGAAGTGGTTTTGTAGCCCTTGCCTTTAGCCTGGCGTGTAGCCCGCCTCTTTCCTCTCCTCCGCTTTGGGCTTACCGAGTGTCCGCTATGCCGCTTATGAGGACGAGGCTACTGTCTCTTCCCAGCTGATGTTAGTTAAGTCCAGCCGTGGGAAGGAATCCAAATCCAGCAAGCTGGTTTTAGGCACAATGTGGGTTCTGCAAATGTCCAAAAGTTCCTCATGATTATATCTCAATACTGCACAAGCTAGTTGTAAGTTTTAAAGGGCACAATATCACGAACACAAACGCGCTGAAGTTGGGAGAGCAAAGCAAATGCGCCGGCCACGGTGGGCGCCATACCTTTGCGGTATGACAGAGCACTAATGTTGAAACAGATGATTAAGCTTAAACTGACCACTTCTGGACATTATTGTATAAACATCCTAGGACAGGACAAACTAGAAGTAGTTGAAACTGATGGTCACAAAGCATATGAAAAAAAGAGAACAAACCAAAAAAAAAAACTAGCAGTTCAGACATGCCTTAGTTGATAAACTAAACAGCTGTACAGTTCTGGTTATAACTCTAAATGCATGTCAGTTTTTCAGCAGAATGTGAATACTTGTGAAACAAGCTTAGATTTGCTGTACAGTGTTTCAAGTCTAAACCAGTTGTGGGCTTGTCAAGATGTAAGACTGTTGACATGGACCTGCATGAACTTGAACCATACATTTTGGTATCTCCACATAATCATTTCACATGTAAGACCCAGAAGCAGTGTGGCTTCAAGGAAACCTTCTGAAATTGTAAAGCATTGTTTCCACTCCATAAAGTATTCATGGACCACCACAAACACTATAGTAACAATGGAAGGGAATCTAACAATGAATAAATGGAACATATGGCTGACAATTTGAATATAGAAATAAAGGAAGGTAGCATACAGCTTGTGGAGTGATGGGCTTTTAGAAAGACCTAATCAAACACTTACAAATCATTTTGAAAGTTAGACAATGCATGTGCCTGGCAAATTTCATTCGACTGGGCACTCCTGGTGAAAAATATTGTTCATGGTTATAGTCCTTATCACCTGGTGTTTGGACAAAACCCAACTTTGCCTTGCATACTTCTTGACAAGTCACCAGCAGCATTTTACACATTTTTGAATACATCGTATAACACATTTACAGAAGCCGAATTTGAAGAGCTCTGTGTATCCATCTGAATAAATAGCTGCATGCTGTAGATGAAAAGTGTAAAACTGGAGATAATGTAGACAATAAACAAATTGTGCAGAGTGGAAAGATCCTTGTAGTTGGACAAAATGGTATGGTAGTCTTTGAAAGACAAGGAGATAATTTGTGTATGTATACATCGCTCAAGATTAAAGCAGGTGAGTTTCCAAGAAATGGGTTATTTGTGTACAGGACAGAATTCCACATAAGATACTGAAACCGTGTCAAACAGAGGGTATGAATAATCACAGTAACTGTTACTGAGGAAAGATGATATTCGGTGATGTTCAATAACCTCAGTTTGCACTGAAATCCAGTCAGACAAATACGCTGATGGAGAGAGGGAAGTTAAAGTGGCAGTTCTTTGAGCAGGAAAAGCCAGAGGAAAATAGTACAATCAGTGCTACACTGAACTTAATGAGTTTGATTTATCAAGATTTGACGGTCTTAATATTGAAATGAAAGATATGTAGAGCACACTAACATGTACTTGAGACGAAAGACGTGTCTTTTGATACAGCTGAACAAGAGGAACTCTGCAATTGGAAATAGTTTTTGGATTTCCAAATCTGGGGCAAAAATGTTTTCCCACAAAATGGATATACACCTTGAAAGACCTTAGCAGGTATAGTACCTAAAGCATGTGTTGCGGTTCGAAGTTTTGGAGAACATGGAAGAGAGAAACTTCCAAAAAGTTCAACAATGTGTTCTGAATCTCCATCATTGCTTTTGTCTTTGATTTGTCAGAAGCAATGGAATATACAATCCATCTATATCAATCTTTCCCCCCCGTAGGAATAACATTTTTGATTTTCATGTTTGGCCTACAATTGAAGCTAAACATAAGGGAATGTTCTGAAAACTGAAACCGTGCGTTTATCGACTTGCAGATGCACCACTCTACTCTTACAACAAAGTGAAAGAAGCTATAAAAATCACAGGTAGAATAATGTCCCCAATAAATTCTGTTTCCTTCTTGTTCGATAAATTGCAATATAAGTGAATGACCCCCACCGTCAACAACGGGAGAAGGAAGTCAAAACACTTGCAGACACTAGTTCTGTTTTTAAAATGTGTACTGCAGACTGTATGCAAGAAACAATCTTGCTCTTTTGGCATACAGGTGAATTCTTCTGGTGGAGTTGTTATACAGCAGGAAACCTGCATTGAAAAGTCTGTAGGATTAGGATAGTTTAAGTGCCTAACATGAATCACAACTTGGACACACACTGATCAGTAGAAATCAAAAAGAGCTCAGATTTCATCGGTTCCTCGGCAAAGCAGATAAGCTGTATTTGTCTGCATTCTTGCATCCAACAAAGTATTCTACAGTGTAGCGCGTCCATGAAACAAAATGGTGCGGGGGAAAAAAAAAAAAAATTAAATCTGAACATATCACATTGGAATTTTAACATTTAGAGTACAAGGACTCCTTTAAAACTGGTCCTTTTTTTAGTGACTCATTGGTAATGTAGTTGGCAGCCAAGGTGGACCCTTCTCGTATTAATGGGCAAAAAAGGTAAATTCCCAGCACTCTGCTAGTCTTAAAGGATAAGAATCATTCTTGTTCAGAGCAAGATAAACACTTTCCTTGAAAGATGGAATTAACAATGCAGTATTTCTTGCGCCTTTATTCTTGGAAATAATTCAAGTTAGTGCGAACAGATGCATTCTGTTCATTACATGTATTACTGACAACTATTCTTTTTGAATGGCATCAAATCTACCAAATGTGTCAATAGAACCAGTGTTCTATTACTAAGAATTTTTGGTCTGGTTTTTAAATGGAACTTGGCAGTATGGACTAGTTGCTTTAAACCCCTATGGGATGCTACTTTAGAGACTCCAACTAAAAAAAGGTTGTCTCGAGCAAGTCACTTTAGCTATATTTGCTCCATTAAACTTTACTGTGTTCCTATAAGATTCCTTCCTCGGTGTAAAAATAGTGGTGCCAGTGTTGCCCCTCACACCCCTTCCCTGGTTTAGGGATCATTGGACCAATGGAAATTTAAACATTTGAACAACATTTGTTCCTAGAGTGTTTTAAGTATCTAAATTGCACTTATTACAGGCTTTTTTGCGGATGGAGGAAGTAGTGCCCAGTCTGAGTTTCTCAAATCTGCCAACTCTTTACGTGAGTCTTTTCGCTTTGCCCACACTAACAACGAGGAGCTTCTGCAAAAACATGATATTGATGGACAGTAAGTTTTTATTTATTTATTTTTTGGACTGCTTGGTATGAACAAGCAGATATTTCTTGTAACCTTGTCCTTTTCATTTCCTTTTGTAGCCAGTAACTAAGCTTTTATTAACTTGATTTGTGCTGCATTTTGAATTGTTTTGTCATTTCATTTTAGGGGCATAATACTATTCCGACCACCACACCTCAACAATAAGTTTGAGGAGAATACCGTTATGTTTGGTGAGGAGAAGTATACCAGTGGAAAAATCAAGAAATTCATTCAGGACAATATGTGAGTAAATCCTTTTTAGGAAAAAGGTTCATTTGTTATGCTGGGAATAGTTTTGCATGGGTAATGTGGATGCACATGCTTTGTGGGCCTTTCAGTGGACTCCCTTTCACTAGGATCAAAAGTTACCAGGAGTATGTAGGATACAAATGTCCTATGGAAAATGTTGGATTTAGGAAAAAAATATTATTGTTCAGTTGATATGGATCTGGCATCTATGATTTGTCACAGGGGTTAAAAGTGTAACTACTGTATTAGGATATACAAATTTTATTCAAATGCTCCATACCTACCATGATATTCAAAGCTAAAAAGCTTACTTTGAAAGAGTGCATCTATATCCCTCCTGTACTGTCTCTTAAAGGGAAGTCCTGTAACCATACATATGCAATCTAGTATGAATGTGAAACTTTATAAAATGAAGTTTGACTTTTCCTGCTTGTGAGCAGAGTTTAAGTAGTTTCAGCAGTTGAGGGATTGGGGAAATTCCTCCCAGTCCCTTTTCAGGTATGTGTCTGTTTAAGTTGGTCTCTAGACTCCTTAACAGTTTTCCCAAAGCAAGTTGATGGATCCAAAATACGGAATCTGTTGGTGGCAAGGGATGTGAGTGTAAGCTAGTTGACGTGTGGTGGTTTTTTTAAAGTGCATTTTTAAATTGCACTGCATAGCATGCAAGTATTACAAGAAGGAATGTTGATTTTTGTCTGATTTTAAACATTTTATTCTGGCAAAGTTGATGTTGCTGGTGTGTTTTACCTTTTCAAAATGCAGTATAAGCAAACCACCCTTTTATTAAAATCGTATGTTCAGTTAATGTCTAGTTTAAAGGTATAGCATAGTGTCTTTTGAATGCTTCTGAAACTGGCAAAATTTTATAAAGTAGTCAAGTACTTGGTGCCCTTGACAAAGGGACTCTTGCCAGCTTGATCATCTGTTTTTTCTGAACTTCATGCCTGTGGTATTCATGTTGATAAGCAGATCTTGCTATTCATCGTCCTGGGTTTAGTCTGGGGGGGGGAAAAAAGCCATTTTGTTCACTGGGTAGATCTGTATTTGTAAAAGTTGTGGTGTTTTTTGTAAGGCTGTTATGATGACCTTGGTGGTGCCTGCTAGTCTGTGCTGTTATTGTATCTTTGTAATGGGTTGTGTAACTGCTGTGAGTTTTAACCCTATCTCTCAACCCCAAAACAATGCAGCTGAACTATGCAAATAGATTAATATTGTGATCTAGTGGTATTTAGGGCTGAAAGTGGTTTGGTTATTCTTGGCTTTAAGGTATAAGACATTTTTTATGCAGTGTTTGGTGTGGGTTTGTGCGCATGCCCCTTTTTCCTGAAGATAATGTACTTTACAAAAATGACTCGTAAGGTATATCTGTAGTTTTAGCTTATTAGTGGCCAAAATTTGTTCAAACACCTTTCACATTTTCACTTCTCCATTGGTGAATACAAAATTGACAGATCCAGCAGTTTTGAAAAATTGCAAATCTGTGCCTTCAGGATGGTTTTTCAACATCGCTCGACTTTAAAAATGCTCAAAACTATTATGTATTTCCTATAATGGGGAGGGAAAATGTACATATTCTACTGTTCAGAAAAGTTCCTATCCAGAATGATACAAAGTGGCACATTACATTCCTTATATTGTCAAGCAGTTTCCTGCCAGCAGTTCACACAGTTCCTTCTCCCAGGTGTAGCCTTTGTACTAAGACCAGTGATGGTTGAAGTTCCAACCAAAACTTGTGTGGAGTATGCATAAGTGGGACAAATCAGCAGAGATGAAGCACATAATTGAGCTAAGTTCTCCATAGTTTTTCATTTGCTCTTTTTTGTTTTCTTTGTGAATTTAACATTTTCTATTAGTAGCATTGTCGGTAAAATGTACAAATGTGCAATATGTTCACATTACACCAGCCACCACATAATTCTAAGTTTTTATAGGAAAAATAGACTCTGATGTGTATATTAAATTACTGGTGTCTGTCATGTCTTATAGCACATTGTGCAAAAGAGTGAAGGATGATGCAGTGTCCCCTGAATGGCACTCATGCGTGGCATTTATAAAATTGTAGCTGTATATGTGTGAGTAAATGCGAACCACATTTTTAGGAGTTTATTTTGAATAGCTCTGAACCCTGCTGGAAAAAAACAATTACCCCAACTAGATAATTTGGGATTGAATAATCTGTCTGCATCATCACTACTATCAAAATAGCAATTCTTGTTTGAAGGTAAACGTTTTTGGCATTGCTATTTCAATAATGCTCTGCACCTTATCAGTCTCCTTTTGTACATGAAGGATGAGCCACTTGATCTGTGGTAATCTAAACTCCGCCCACCCCCAACCCCCCAAAGTTAAACCAGTAGCTTAACATAAGGTCTTAAATACAAAATGCCTCCCAGCAGATGTGTCTTATCCATTAGTGGGCCTGCCGTCTTCTGAGGGTTACATTTTATCAATCTTCAGTAAAGTTCAAAATGGTGATCCTCCTTGGGTTGCACCCTGATTCGTGTGAGACTCCTTCCAGTTTAATGTAACACATTCACACAAACAGGGTCATAGTGAGAGCAAAGCCTGTGCAATTAGGATTGAGTGCATGGCAGGAGCTAATCATGCACTAGGCACCAGTGCATTGCAAAGACCAAGTCTGTCTTGCATAAAACCACCCTTCACCCTCTCTAAACAGATTCCAGCAGCAGTATTTGATAGAAGTGGATAGTATAATGCGATGGAAGGTAGTACAAAAGCACTTAAATTGCAATGAATTAGACACTTCTGCTTATTTGGATGTTATACCACTGAGTTGTATTAATTGAATATAAACATGCTTGAAGTGGTAAACAGTCTTGAATATAGCATGTTTCTAATCTAATACAGGCAGTCCCCAGGTTACGTACAAGGGAGGAACTGTAGGTTTGTACTTAAATTGAATTTGTGTGTAAGTCGGAACAGGTACATTATTTTAATAAATGCTATTGCTGACCGACTGTAGCCAAGTGCTCTGCTAATGAATGGAGTTTCACCTCTCTGACCTTATTATTTCTACTTTATTTTCAATGGTGATGGTTTTTCTCTTTTCTGTAACACCAGCACTTGCATCAGGTTTGTGTTTCAGAGACATTCTTGAAGGGTGAAGACAAAAGGTTAAGATGAGCTCTTCTGCACAGCACTGTACAGCTATCACAGCAGGCAGGCATCCCTTGTCAGCACAATTGGTATGCTGACAAGAGACAACTTCCTGCTATGTACGTAACAGTACAAGCAGGCTTGCTATTGAGAATGAATGGGAGTAGCGAGGGGCGGTTTACCACCCACCCACCTTCGTCATCTCCACTACAGTATGCAGCCTGCAGCGTGCGTCCACCCACCCACCCACCGAGAACGAACACAGTGCAGCCAAAGGCGTGTAGTGAATCGCCCACCACCGCCCCCATTCAACAGGCAGCCACCCGAAGCACGTTACAATGCTACCCCCCGCCGCCCCGTTCACCCTCAATGGCCTCCATTCAGCTTCAACCGGGTCACCGTTTGCAGCATTACCAGCCGCCCACCGAAAACAATTCAGGGGGGGAGCCGTGTGTAGTGGGCCTACAGTGAAATGCCCTACACCGCTCCATCCAGCCTGCATCCAGTCAGGAGCAGTAGCTGCGGCGGTGTAGTGGACAGACAGCGAACCGCCCCATTAAGCCTCCGTCCCGCACACGAGCGATAGCTGTGACCCCAGTGACTATGGACCACGGGTCACCGCTCGCTTGCTGCCCGAGGGACACTACACTGTGCGAGCAGCGAAATTGCACCCCTCCAGCCACTACTTGCAGCATCCTCTGGCCAAAGATGATGGAGCGGCAGTTAATGAGGTGCATGCGTCACAGCTGCGGCCTCATTCATAGGTCGAGTGTCCGTAACCTGGGGACTACCTGTACAGGAAAAGACTCCATGATCCGCACCCTTGCCCTGATCTATCCCAAGAACCAACGGCATTGGTTCTAACTGCTAATGCTGTTCGTGGGGGTGTGTGTGTTTTGGGTGTTAATTGCATTCATAAACTATGAACAGCCACCTTCACTGTTGGCACTTGCCTTTTCAAAGCAAGACCATAAACAACCATCCTATAATATTCTCCGAAAAAGCAAACACCCGACTCTGTTGTATTAAATAAGACACTGCTTTTAAACCACATTGATCTTCGACTGTGGAAATGTACATTTGTATGCTATTAACAGAAATATGTCCAGATCAGAATTCAATATCCGTTAATGAATTTTATGCATATAACAAGTGAGATATTTGAGACTCCTTTACCCAAGGCAAAATTCAGAGTACACTTTAGTTGACATACTTTCACACAAATTTCTGGCCCACAACCAAATTGACACTTGGATTGTCTTGCAAATATGAAGGCTTAGCTTTTAAGTGCAGCATGCTAATCACTACATCCTTGACTGGAATTGGTAGTCTGATCTGTCTGTGCTTTAGGTCATTTAGTTAATCTGTTCCTTAATTGTTGCTCAAACTTAATTTCTCTTTGTAAAGTTTTTTACACCAATATGTATGAGTGGAAATGGGTTTGCACGTGCCATTATTTGAATAGATCTTAGATTTGTGAAGACGAATGCCACCTGTTTTCAATGTTTTATTACTGTTAGTATTTTAGTAACGGAGAATTTACATCTAGTATGAATATTTGGAAATGAGATTGTTTTCAGTAGTAGTCAGTTTTTCCTGAACAGACTAGGACTTTTTACTTCTGGAGAACTGCATTTAAATGACATGCATTGACAAGTTCTTCATGCATCAGATGCCTTCATGTTTTAAGTTGTACAAACTTTTTTTGCTTAACAAATGTCAAAGATTTCTAACTTAAGCTAATTAGACATTTAAGATGTGAATGTGTTTTTTGTTAATTTCTTAAGGTGTTTTGTACAGGTTTTTTGTCTGTCTGACTGACAACAAGGCTGAAATATTCATATGCTTTTCTTTCTTACTAGCTTTGGCCTATGCCCTCATATGACTGAAGACAACAAAGATCAGCTGAAAGGAAAGGATCTTCTGGTTGCTTATTATGATGTAGACTATGAGAAGAATGCAAAGGGTTCCAATTATTGGAGGAATAGGTAAAGTTAATATATACTGGACTGGGCCTTTTCCAGTGGTGTAGATGGTATAGATTTGTTACAATTTGGCACCCTAGCCAAATGTTTTTTTGTGACATATTGACTTGGTATTTTAAAAAGCATGTAAATTGTTAAATTATGAAGTTTCTTCAAAATGTTGCAAAATGCTCAGTCCATGGACATGTGTAATGGAGAAAGTGGGAGTGTAAAGCACTATTTTCAAGGTATCTTGCATTGTTTACATTCTGTAAGGTAAATTGCCCCCCACAAACAACAAACTTTCATTTCAAGGTTAGTTTTCTTAGCCATGTTCAGTGTCAAACTTCTAAGTCCTACCAAACACTTGTAGGACAGAGTACACAGGCAGCTGGGAAATGCTGTACATGTAAGTGAAAGGGTCTGAATAACTTCTGAATCCACTGTTTATGCAGTACTTGATGGAAAGAATTGGACAGCTGCACAAGTATAGTTTGAGACCTGAAGTGTACAGGTCTCAACATCAGTCCATATGTGCATAAAACCAGAACTATATGGCAAAATCTCTAACTGTCATGACCACCTTTCAACCAAGTAGCTCATGGTCTGATATGTTGTACTGCTATTGGAGAATGTGCGGAAAATATTGCTAGAGGGCGTATGAATGTTGCAGTGCTTTATCAATGTATTTTTGTTAGTTTTAAACCAACTCCTAGCAACCATTGGAAAACTTCAGTTCACTGTGCATTTTCTTTGTATTTTAACTGATGTTTCAAGTGTGCATAAAGATAAACTTGGATGATAACCAAATAATTGCTGTATAAATCTAACAAACCTTTTTGTTAAATTATGGAGTTTAATGCCTATTCAGTATGCACCATTAGTCATAGCTAACTGGTCCAGAGATGCTTTTAAGAAATTGCTGCCACCCTAAGCCCAACCTTTAATACACTCAATGTGTACAGTGGTGGCTTAAATGGACAAATGCTTCTGTGTAGGTTTAAAATTTAGAGCTGACAGGGTCCAATCCAGGTGGTGGTTCATGTGGTAGGTGTGGCAGTGCACTGTAGCACATGCTTCCAACCTGTCCTCTCTAAGAACTATATACCAAGGAGATGACTGCACAAATAAGTAAGATTACTAAAATCGCAAGCTAGTATGCAGGATTTGCTACCACACAATCAATTTAGTCAAACATTTCAAAGGCTGTAATGGTCAAAGTGTATTCAAAGCCTTAAACAAGGAATTCCCACTTCATGTCTGGGGTTCTTGGCTTCTTAACTTGCCTAAATGGTGCTCTAAGCAGCTGCTTGTGTTGCCTGATGGGTTTATCAGCTCTTCTTAAAGGAATGTTGTGCAAATACCCTTAAATTCTTTGTATTGTATCTTTTAGCACTGGGTTTGCATTTATGCAAAGCCTTTAAATGTGTGTGTTTAACTTTTTTTTGATTTGTTTACAAAAAGCCTTGAATATTTTAAGCTATTGTTAAAAGATTCCAATACTTGTTTAACATTTAATGACGTTTAATTTCATTAGACCTCCTCCGTAACTTGGTTTTCATCAGTTTTTTGTTTACAGAGCTTTGCTCTTTTACAAAGAGCACTACTTTAAGTTTTTGCATTAAATGGCAAATGTTTTTCAAGGTGCAATTAATGTATACAGAATTGCAATTTAAAGGTTTATCTTAATATACTGTATTGGCTCTCAAATAGCATTGAATTTTAATGCTTAGTATCATATTGAAATTTAAAAATTTTGGTGCTGTGGAAGCCCTACTCATAAATGCCATAAACTTTGATTGTAGGAAATATCCTGAAAATGCATCCCTTTTTAATTAAGAGGCCCTTAAACTCTGTACAATTTTTATTTTATTAATTTTTTTTTTTTTTTTTTTTTTTTTTTTGTAGGGTTATGAAAGTAGCAAAGATCTTCATTGATCAAGGAAAGAACTTAAACTTTGCTGTGGCCAACAAGAACACATTTGGCCAAGATCTATCAGAATTTGGCCTAGACAGCACCCCGGGCGAACTACCAGTTGTGGGGATCAAGACGTTAAAGGGTGAAAAATATGTCATGCAGGAAGAATTTTCGTAAGTGTCTAGCCTAATTGTAAGAATTATTTCTTGTATTCCTAGAATGTGGTGCTGTACGATAGTAAGTCAGTTATGCTGGGTGTGGTTGGTTTTTTTTTTGTTTTTTTGTTTTTTTTTTAAACTGCAAGTCTCACTTAAGTAAGCTTTGCGTTAATAAAGCTGACTGAGCCTCAATTGGAAAACTAAGTATTTTTCCTTAAATCGGGGTTTAAGCAATCCTTGACTATGCATGCACTCGTCATATTTAAGCAGCCCAGAGAACCAGTCATTCAGTGCACTCTTCTCTGTACTTTTTGAACTATCTGCAGATCAAATACTTGTG
This sequence comes from Erpetoichthys calabaricus, assembly GCF_900747795.2. Taxonomy (NCBI): domain Eukaryota; kingdom Metazoa; phylum Chordata; class Cladistia; order Polypteriformes; family Polypteridae; genus Erpetoichthys; species Erpetoichthys calabaricus. The sequence continues at coordinate 42,674,347 of NC_041410.2, forward strand.
ACTCAAGTGTGAAACTGTGGGGATGTATTATGGAACAGCCTAGAAAGGTTTAGAATTTGTCATAAAATTGAAAACATGTAACCAACAATGGTAGTCTTTTCTGTAAAGAACGAATTCTTGATCTAGAATAACACCAAAAGAAATTAAATCCACTCTCTAAGCAAGAGAGGCTTTGTGGCAATCTATAGTAGACCGATGACCGAATACATTAAGGTTCTGAATTTTTGCATTGCATAATTAAATGTTCAAGGCATTATTCAAATTGTTTCCTTTGATTTGTCCAGTTTGTTTGTAAACAGTTTGTGAATGTCTTATTTCAAACCCACACAAATGGCAACATGAAGTGCATTTGGGAGCAATTCTATGCAAGTGCATGCTTCAGAATTAGATTATGCTTATAAGCAAAATGTTGCACATTTAGCAAGCGAAAAGAAAGCTGCAGCTTCTGTCTCTGGTGCAGTGCCTCCACTGTCACTCCTGCTGAATTCTCCCTCATCGGAATGTCTGTCTGTCTGATTGCAAAGGACTGACCAGTGTATCGATGCTATGAATGAGTTGTAGTTTACACAGTCGACCTTCAGTGAGCTTGGAGGATCTGTTTGCAATTGAGTGCAGTCTGTTGCATGTATGCTATATGTGGAGCCTAAACATTGCATAGTATCACTGATACCATTGGATGGATGGATGGATGTCATATGTTTGGACAGTGGTCCAGCATTTGCTGTGCCAAATTGACTTTGCAAGTATGACTTAAGTTATTTGGATTTAAGGTTGTTTTTTGCAATAGCCATTCGGAAGTGCCAAGGTCTGTGTTGTGCTTAACAATATTTCTTAGATTACTGAGCTCTCCTAATTTAGATTTTTTTTAAGGAATGGACATGCCATGCCAAAGCAAACTGACATTTGTTGAATGTAAACTCAAACATCTGTGAAAATTTTCCATTTATAATAGTGTATCTTACTGTTACCATTTTGTAACAGATGTAACTAAAATTGCAGTAACATTAGATACGCTAAAAAAACCTATCATTGACAATGGTGGTAAAAAATTTTTTTTTTTTTTCAGTGGAGAGTTTAGGTTATAATGCTTTTTGCAGTGTTTTTTTGTTTTTTCATGAACTGTTAATCTACAACAGTAAAACTCCTGTAATTTTGGTATATTCAGAACTCTGTGTACATGGATTATAAATTCTTTTGTCTATTCTTTCAGTAATGTTTCTTTATGATGCCTAGCTGGCTTCTTATTTTTAATACATTGCAATCTCAATTTGCAGACGAGATGGAAAAGCACTCGAACGCTTCTTGGAAGATTATTTTGATGGAAAGCTAAAACATTACCTCAAATCTGAACCTATTCCAGAGAACAATGATGGCCCTGTAAAGGTAGATTTGAATAGCTTGGATTTGTGTTATGATTAGATCCACTGAACACCTACATTTATTTCAAAGATGCATAAAGAGCTTTTTTTATATATATATATTTGGAATAACCCAGTATGTCTTCTGCAGGTAGTAGTAGCTGAGACCTTTGAGGAAATTGTAAATGATGATGACAAGGATGTACTTATCGAATTCTATGCACCTTGGTGTGGCCATTGCAAGAGTCTGGAACCAAAATATACTGAACTTGGAGAAAAAGTAAGTACTTTTTTTATTTAAAGGAATCTATGAAATTAACTTTGTCAATCAAAATGCATGTCTTTTTATTTACAGCGTTGTGTTTAATTCAGGTGCAGGATTCCTACAATTGTAAATTTAATGGACAGGCGATTTTAATTACAGTTGTGTTTTAAATTGGCTATAAGATTTTGACATCTGACTATTGTTGCTGAGGTCATGGTTCTTCTGTTAATGTTCGCCATATGAATGTCATAGCAGCATTGAACGGTAATAGTGCCTTTTAATAGCATTGATTTCAAAAGTTGACATGTCAGTCTGCCTCAGACTTCTTACAAAAAATAAATCATGGTGATATCAACTTTAAACTTAATCCTAAAACAGTTAAACATTGTTTCGAGTGAAAGGTTATCCTGTGTTTAAATTATGTAGTTACCAGGTAGATGGTTGAATCACTGTGGATGAATTTGCTTAATTTGGATAGTGCCAAGGACCCACACCTTCCCTTTTTTATCCCCAATTTTAGGATGGGAGGCTTTGGGGGATATATACTTTTTTTTTTTTTTTTTTTTTTTTTTTTTTTTAATATGGATTTCTGCATTACTCTTCCAACCAAAGCCAAACTACCCCCCCCTAATTAAGTCTAGAACTATGAAAAGTATGTGTACCTTTTGTAGTTAAAAACCGGTAGAAGCTCATTTTTAACAACAACTTTCTGGGACTGCTTGTGGAAATAGCTTTTTGTTCAGATCATTCTACAGCATCACAAATTTGAGGTTTGGACTCTGGCTTGGCAATTTCTCCAACCTGTGTGTGTGGTTTTTTTTTTTTTTTTTTTTTTTTTTTTTTTTTTTTTTTTTTCTCAATTCTAAGCCATTCTTTTACTATTTTATGCTTTGAGATCACTTGTAGATTTAAAGTGATACAGTAATCCCTCCTCCATCGCGGGGGTTGCGTTCCAGAGCCACCCGCGAAATAAGAAAATCCGCGAAGTAGAAACCATATGTTTATGTGGTTATTTTTATATTGTCATGCTTGGGTCACAGATTTGCGCAGAAACACAGGAGGTTGTAGAGAGACAGGAACGTTATTCAAACACTGCAATCAAACATTTGTCTCTTTTTCAAAAGTTTAAACTGTGCTGAATGACAAGACAGAGATGACAGTTCTGTCTCACAATTAAAAGAATGCAAGCATATCTTCCTCTTCAAAGGAGCAAACAAATCAATAGGGCTGTTTGCTTTTAAGTATGCGAAGCACCACGGCACAAAGCTGTTGAAGGCGGCAGCTCACACCCCCTCCGTCAGGAGCAGAGAGAGATGGAGAGAGACAGATAAAAAAAAAATCAATACGTGCCCTTTGAGCTTTTAAGTATGCGAAGCACCGTGCAGCATACTTAAAAGCTGCACACAGAAGGTAGCAATGCGAAGATAATCTTTCAGCATTTTTAGACGAGCGTCCGTATCGTCTAGGTGTGCGAACAGCCCCCCTGCTCACACCCCCTACGTCAGGATCACAGATAGTCAGCGCAAGAGAGAGAGAGAAAAAAAAGTAAGTTGGGTAGCTTCTCAGCCATGTGCCAATAGCGTCCCTTGTATGAAATCAACTGGGCAAACCAACTGAGGAAGCATGTACCAGAAATTAAGACCCATTGTCCGAAGAAACCCGCGAAGCAGCGAAAAATCCACGATATATATTTAAATATGCTTACATATAAAATCCGCGATGGAGTGAAGCCGCGAAAAGGCGAAGCGCGATATAGCGAGGGATTACTGTACTACAAAATGTGTTGCATGCTTCTGCCAATGAATTTAACTTTTTTGCTTCATTTGTCCATCAAATATTGTCTCAGAAGAAATGTGTGACTTAGATTCTTTTGCAAACTCAAATCAAACAGGAATACACTGCTGTACTATCCCTCCATGAATTCCATCCTTATTCAGTGTCCTTATAGTAGATGCATAAGACAGTCAGGTTTATTAGATTTTTGTAAATTTCTGGTATTTTTACATCAATTATACAGCAAAGCACCTTTTTGAGCGCAGGTAAAGTAAAGCTAGAAAACCTTTAAATTTAAAGGAAAATATCTGAAAATTAAAAATCAAAGGAGAATACAGAGTGTGAGATGGTATTGGAGTGATTATGGCACCAAGGCTATCTCATAAGCACTCAGATTTCAGTCCAAAATGTTAATTTGGTACACTCCCAGAACATGTGAGGCTGAAGCTAAATTGCAATTCTCACAAGGTGGATCTTGCCCTAAGCATTTTGGACAAGTTTAAACTACATTTATATGACACATTTCCCATGCTTAAGGCTCAGATCAATGAAAGATTAATATAAATGATTTGAATACTTTGTGTACATGGGGATAATATAAATGATTTGAATACTTTGTGTACATGGGGATAGAGTATATTCAATGCATGGCTGCTTTACACTCCTTTCACTCCTTTTCTGAACTATTGAGTAGAAGATCCATTTCCCACTGTTATAAGATCTTTGAAAGGAATAGACTTTGAGATGGTTGTCAATTGTTATGCTGTCTGAGTCTTAAAGACTGATCAGTATTTTTCTTCTGTATTAGAAATGGGTAGGATGTGTGGAAACTTGAGTTTCTTTCAAATCAGATTTATATAAAAATAAAAAAAAAATAAATAAATAAAGTATTGGAAATTGTGTTGCTGAGAAGTTAACCGTAAGCATAAGATGCAAACACATTCTATATGCAGTTCTCAAGTGTTTTTAACCCTGGACACTTTCCAAAGATTAAATACTTTGTAGGTTTGAGAAGGATGAAAAAAGTGCTTGTGTAGAACTGCAATATAAAAGCTTCGCTGCCTTGAAGTGCATCCTGCATTGGTTCCATATTCTGAGAGATTAACAATTGGAGTATTAGTATTTTGATAATTGCTATTGGGCACAAAGCAGTGCATATCAAAGTACAGGTTGATTTTTATTTCTATCGCAGACCAGGCTTGTGTATATTCATCAATTTGTATGGTTTCCGAATATTTATAGCTTATATTTGTGAACCTGCAATAAAATTGAATGTCGGGTAGTGCCGTGCCACCACCTGCTTTTAGGTCTTGGTAGAGCTGCCTTTTGAATACATGGATGTCTTGAATTCCAGATAAATGAAGCAATGACTTCATCCTTTTCTTAAAGAATGATTTGTTAATGTGTGGATATATGGAAGCTCTGAAATAGAAAAAAGCTTGGGAAGGATGTTTGTCTTGATAGTATTGATTCTCCCTGCTAAGTTGAGATGGAGGGTAGAACATCTGTTCCATCTTTTCTAATTTTTTTTTTCCTCTCCCCATTCTTATATCAAAGTTGTGTTTAATACGATCTGTAAATCTCTTGGGGTGAATATCAAATACTATTTTTTGTTCATTTTTATAAGATATCTAGTACTAGTTTTTTTTTTTTTTTCTTCACTGGGGAAAAGTGCATTTTTATTCAAATTAATATTGACTCCAGATATAACTGAAATTCTGCTAGTGCATTATGGACTACTGGGAAAGAAGTTTTGAGTCTGACATGGTATAGGTTTGGTCTACGTGTAGTTATTTTCTCCAAGGCCTTCTCTGATAATCCGGTTTACTGTTAATGCATTTTGAAAGCGAAGGGTCAGTGGTGATTGCAAAAAGCAATGGTGATAGGGCGCATACTTGTCAAGTACCACGTTCTACTTTTAAAGTAGTTTGAGATCATGTTAATACAGACTGAGGCTTCTGGACTGGTTTAAAGTGGTTTTTATCCATGCTGAAATTTGTGCAATGTGATGAACATTCAACTCTTGTCAAAAGGATTTTTCAGCGTCCAAAGAATTTCTCTGGTGTTATATGGGAGGGTATATTACATTAATCAAATGCTGAAGGTTTTAAGCTAAGTGTCTGCCTTTAATGAATCTGGTTTGGTCTTGTGATATTACAGTAGGAAGCACTTCCTTTATCCTTCTAGCTAAAACCTTTAAGAGTACGTTAACACTATTCAGAAATGAAATTGATGCACATTGCAAAAAGTCCTTATTTTTCTTTGGAAAGACGGAAATAATGCTTGGCAAAGTTAGCAATGGTTTTTATAGAAGCTAAAAATGGAATTCTACCTCCAACAGTAACGGCACTAAATTTAGTTGTGTGTTTTTTTTTTTTTTTTCTCCCCCATTGGGTAGCCATCTGGGACTTTCCCATTTTAGAGCATGTTTATAGCATCCAGTAGTTTTTAAGAGTGTCAGATTTGTCCAGTGTCTGTGCACTAAGAGTATCCAGCTTTGGTATTTGTACTGCATCAAACTCCTTTGGATTGCGTCATCGTCTTTTAAACAGTAAAATATAAGGACTTGTAGTACTCCCTAAATATGTGGGTTATTTTTATGGTCAATGGTTTGTATCTCTATGTATTGATGATTTTTCTTTGCATTGCGATCTTCCTGCTTATGAATTTTTTTTTTTTTTTTTTGAGCTAATTATCTTATTAGCCTTCTCTGTATGTTCATAATGTTGTGATTTAAAGATGGAGTTCATTTCTTATTTAAGAGGTTAAAGTCTGATTGTACAGCCTGTCCTTTCCTGTAAAGTGTCATTTGGAGACCTGGGGTTTTCATCGGTTTGGAAAATTTCACTGAGATAATCGGAGACTAAAAGCATAAGAATTGATTTTTATTGGAAGGATATGAAATGATCTGTCCCCTTTAAAAATGCCTTCAGAGTTTCCCCAGAGTATTCTTTCGAAATCCGTGAGGATGTCACTAAAAATCAATTTGTTTGGAAGTGAATTTTGTGTAGGTCTCATGCTAATGGCGGGGTAGTTAGAGGCCAAGCTCCAAGATCAAAAGTATGATCAGAAATAACCATATCTTCTGTCTTATTTGATAGTGGGCAATAAATTTTAAATTATAAAGGAATGACCATATCTTGAGTAACTATGATGTACTGTTGAGAAGGAATTTTCTTGAATTTGGATTTAAGAATCTCCATGGGTCTGAAATTATGATCCATTATAAACTGATTGTCTTTGCTGTATTAGATGTTCTCCACTGTAGTTGGTCATTCCGGGTCCAGACATAATTTTGAGCGCTCTTATTGGAAATTGATCTAAATAAGTTTTTTGGTTAAAATGTCCATCCATGATGGGTATGTAAAAATTACATTAGATTAGAATATATTGCCCATCACCATGACCTAGCACCCTTCAGGATCAGATGCTGTGTCTTATACTACAAATTATTTTGTTTTATGTATTAAGATTCCCACACTTCCAGTTTTCTTTTTAAAGCTGGAAGGAAAAATTGGCCAATTCAATCTCTTAGCAATCAAAACTGATCCTTCCTTGATCTTTTTAAGGAGCTTTATGTTGGAAATTCCAGGGAAGGATAGAGAATTAACTTGCTCTCTTTCTCACCTAAACCCCCTTATCTGGGAAAATCTACAGCTGTGTTCAAATACTGCATAATCTCCTTTCTGTATGAGAATCAACCTCAAATTTTCTTTAACTCGTAGCTTCTAATATCTGACAATCGGGCTTTGAGGCATTCGATCCATGTATGCTATAAACCGCTCCGATTTGATGTCTATTTTGAAACAATGTTCAGCTATGAATTTCACTGGGTTTAGATATTCATGGTCACCCTAACCCTAATTGAAGGTCTATTTTCAGATTCTGCAAAACAAATTTATAACAAAACACTTTGCATTCGGATTTTGCAGCAGTTACCTTTAGATCAGTCGAATGCCAATTGTTGTACCACTTCAGTTCAAATCATAAATGTTTGCTTAACTTCCAGATGAACACATTACTTTTTTTTGATCATCTTTTAGGTTTACATCCAAGTTATTACTTAAACACACCTTTTCAGGTCTTTTTATATGCTGAATCATGTCAATTCTGTTGTTCATTTCTGCTATATTCTCCTTTCTTTCACCTCCATTTATTTTTACCTGGAGTGTGGTAATCAATACATTCAGCTCAGACAGCTAGTTTCCATTTTCTCCATGTTCCAAAGTCTGTTTCGAATGCAGTTGGGTAGTAGTTGACTTGCGGGATAATGAGGCAGCAGAGCTCAATACAGAAATGCTGCCTGTGTGGTGAAGTCTTTCTGGCCTTCCTCATATAGTTTCTCTCCACCATTTTCTGTTGGCTGGAGTTTATGCTGCATCACAAGTTCCTGGCTGATCCAGTTCTTTACCTGTCTGTTCCAGGCCGTATTGTGAATTTGAGACCAGTTTAGAATTTCAAAGTTTAGCTTTTTCCATCTGACCTCTTGTTCTCCTGCTCATGTTTTTAATATTTGTAATTCATCTTGAGTTAATTAAATGCATAATCTCTGCTAGTGGAGCACCATCTCAATGTCCATCTTTTGCAACATACTAGACCAAATTTTAACTTTTTAATTCATTTTTCCCTGGTACTACCTCTAGTGGATTGTGTGTATTCATTAGTTGAGTCTACCTACTTTTTGCTTGTTGATTTGGAGGGCCTCTTTTAAAGTAATTTTACTGGCCCAGCACACTACAGCAAAGGAAATCGCACTAGGTATCGAGTTATTGAACATCTACAAGGATGTCGCTACCCATGTTAAAGGAATTCAGCCTCCTAAGACTATGTTCTGTCTTTTCTGATCTACTACTAGACCAATCAACCATGTCATTGATATAGATCCCCAAGTACTTGTACCATGGCACCACATCAACTACCTGAATAGTGACTGGGCATAGAGGCCCTTTGATGTGTTGAAAGTCAATAACCAGTTCCTTAATTTTGCTGATGAGCTGCAGAAAATTCTCTTTGCACCAAGAAACAAACTTCTGCTTTAGAGTCCTGTACTGTCTCATCCCCCTTTATATTAGTGCAAAACTATCAGAGTATCTTCAAGTGACTTGTCTTGGTCTTGTGTATTATAGTCTAAGGAGATGTGTGGAAAGAAGAAAATAAGTGACACAGTTCTTGAGCCTCACAAACTCTGTGCTGCCCGACAATAGTTCAAAACACCAAAGGCTTATGCGCCTACATTCTCTAAGTACATCTCTCAGCAGTGATGACTGGATGGTATTGGAGGCGCAGAAGAAATTGAAACAGTTATGCCAGCTTTGCCCAGATGGGAATAAGTCCTGTGGAGCACATAAATTGCATCTTCCACTCTGATGATCATTGTCCAATAGGCAAACTGCATTGGTCCAAGTGACTCTTCACAAGAACCAGCCTTCTATAGTCATAGGGGTGGAATGGCACATGGCACCTTTTAAATGGAGTTTAAATTGTGGCTCTAATTGTTTAGCTATCTTTGCTGGATGAGGGTTCAATGCTAATCTTGAGGTGACTATGGAACATAGCAAGTAGAGCAGTATTTTCTCTCTCCCTCTCCAACCCCATTTGATTTGGTTGTGTTTGTGTTGTGTGGTATGTTCTTGTTTCTAGAATAATGTGTCCTAGGTTAAGCACATTATATGTATATATGTGGTTTTTTTTTTTTTTTTTTTTAATAAATCAATTGTTCTGATTCTAAATATTGAAAGCCGCCTCTTTTTTTTTTTTTTAGCTTGCAAATGACCCTAATGTAGTTATTGCCAAAATGGATGCCACAGCCAATGATGTACCTTCTCCTTATGAAGTTCGTGGGTAAGTCTGTCTCCAACTGTCATTAAGATGCTTCTAACATATTTATATAAGGATATTCTGTGATCCAACATACTTTTAAGCAGAAAACACCTGATTTAAATGAGGCACTCATCTGTACAAATAGTTTGTGGTGTGGGGTTTTTTTTTTTTTTTTTCTCTCCCCTTTGGGTGGGGGAGGGGTTTTCATTTTGAGTGGAATCGTTCCTTCAAGCATCCAGCAGTCTGGGTTCAAATTAAACCCCTGGACATTGTTGCATGTTTTCCCTGTGTTCATGGTTTTCTCTAAATACGGATATGCCCACATTCACAAAGACCGCCTGGTTTGATTAATCAGCAACTCTAAACTGGTCATGTTAGAATGTGTATGTTGCTTCATCCTGTAATTGGCTGTTCCTTACCTTCGTGGAGTTGTTGCTGGGATACCCTCTGCCCATTTGACCTTAAATTGAATTAAGCAGGTTAAATAAATTAAGGAGAATTGCTAAATTATACAAACTGTAAAAGATGTAGTCCTATTCCTCAAAAGCTCTTGCTTTCATAAGCAATCGACATAATGCTTTGCCATCTTCCAAACCAAATGGCTGGTTCAAATCTTGCATTCAATATTGTGAAAATAGGCTCCATCGTGTACCCATCCTTAAACAGCGACTTGAGAAGGATTAAAACAAATTAGAATTGTCGTAAGTTTAGAAGGTCAAACCTGCCTATATATTCCCGATTTAACTTTTTTCAGTTCTAAGTGTGTGTGTATGTGGGGTGGGGTTGTGTGTGTTTTTTAAGCATCCAGGAAACCAGTTTCCTGTTAATGTAAATACCTGGAAAAATTGTATTGAACACTTGGTATAATAGAAGAAACCTTGAAAGTGCTCTTGTACTTCTGGTAGTTAAAAACCCTGTTCTGCCACTGCAGAATCATAATCGTGAACAGTGTGTAAAAATTTTTAGAAAAGTACTACTTTTGATTAAAGCAATGTCCGGTATTGTCATACTGTAAAGGAAAAGCAGGCTTAGAATGACTTAACAATGGTTTCTGTTAACAACAACCTTCAAATTGTTAAGCTTACCCTTTAAAGTTGACGACTTCTGGCAAAGCTCTTTTGATTCTACAGGATGTTGAACACACACAATAGTATCTGTTCTTGGGCATAATGTCATCTGGCATCCACAAGAGAACTGCAATGTCCAATGAACAAAGGCAGCAAGAAGCACAAAGGGACATATGGACTAGTATATCATGTGAACAGAGGTTCCCAAATGTGCGATGTGAGCGATATTGACTCTTAACGATTTTTTAAATGCTAGTAAATATGTAAAACATGAACTTGGCTGATTAACAATTTTTTTACCTTACAAGTAAGCCTGAATGTTCATTAATATAAAACATAAATAGAAGATTAGAAGCAGTTGTTGGAATGAAAAATATACTTTAAGTTTCTCCCCACCACAAATTGGAAACTTCAATCTGTGACCTGATAACAGCTGAGTTATTGTATAATATACAATTTAACATCCTGCTTCCGTTTCTAACTTTTGATTTGCAACCCAAGGCAACATCACTCAGGTTAAGGCAGGTGATTGAAAATTCACTTAATAGAATCCAAACTTAAACAACTCTGCTCCCTTAAATGGTACTGTCCTCTTGCAGACTGCAATTGTATATTTTGCTTCTTGTTGATTTAACCTTTGTTAAACAGAGTTCAGCTACCTTGGAAAGGTGATGGATTACCGTTTTTGTGATCAAGTTTCATGTGATACGGTTTTCTAATTTGTGGTGGTTTCTGTTGCAGCTTTCCCACAATTTTCTTTGCCCCTGCTGGAAAGAAGCAAACTCCAAAGAAATATGAGGTTTGTATGATGGAACATTTTTTTTTCTGTTAAATATATTTAACTTTAATACACTTCATTTAGAGTGCTTTGCAAATATTCAAAGAAATACAATAGGAGTAAAAGTAGACCTTATAATACAGGATAAAGATATATATTATTAAATACCAAGTAAAAGAAATGAATGGTAAAGTTCTGAGTCGGATTAAGAAAAAGAAAAAAAAAAAAAAGCTGAGTATATAGCACACTTTATTCATACATGTAAGCGTAAACATAAATGTTGGTGTCACCCATGAGGGATAGGATAAAAGCCGATTTTAGTATCTGTTTTAGAGGCATTTACTGGAAGGACACCAGTCATTCAGTGGCTACTTATTTACTCTGATATTGTAACCTGGCTGAAACTTTTAGATCTGAACAAAGTAAATATACCTTAATCGGGTTGACTTGTTTAGACACAATCTTCCCCTCAATTGTATGACCTATTCAGATGGAAATCCTCAATGATCAATATAGTCAGTTTTAATGCACCAGTAAGTACCAGGAGCAGCATTTTGGGGGGTGGCAAGTGGGGCGACCATCCCAGGCCCCATGCCTAAGGGAACCCCATTTTTGAGGTCCAAGTGTCCCATTTGAGTGGATTTGTCAAGTTGTATTCACCTGTGTGTGAGTGGGTGGATGTATATGTATATATATGTATGTATGTATGTGTGTATAATATATAAAATATTTGAAATGCTTTTAAAAGGAAACCTTTTAAAATCCCTCTTCAAGGTCAAATTCCGTACATGTCCATCGCCCCACCTTCATCGCCCGAAAAGGGTTGCCAGTATAATCCCTTATTAAAATAGGTATAGCCCATTAGTCGCTGGGTTGGCTTCTCCTATCTATATAGAAGACATTGCATCCAGATTAGACTACGAAGATGTCCTCAACTTTTCCAATCGGAAGGCAAGAAAAGTGGATTGAATTTTCGTTTCCCAATCTGGAAACCGGTAAGAGATTTCATGATGATCCTGCGTTCATTTCACACTTCTGTTGAAACGCTGAAACTCCATTTATTTGTAGGCTGTAAACATGTCTGACTATTAATGCACAAAAACATGTTGCGCTAATAACGGCTGACATGACCTCAACATGAGTTATGACTGACCTCCTGCATATCGAGACTCGGAGTATACTTGTAATTTGGGTACTTTTCTAGAAGAGGCCCTGCTAATTTCCACATGACACCGCATCACATTTCACACTGTCATGGTATTGTCATGAATTATGAATTGCACTTTAAGATTATATCATATTTTGATAGTCTATCTTACAAAAGTTTAGCTAAATACTGTAGTGAGAATCTGGTGTATGTAAACTTTTTTTTTTTTTTTTTTTAATTTGCACACAACTTTTAATACAGTCCACACATACCGATAACAGCATTTGACGTAACCGGCCCCACATGGGGTTGGTCAACCCCCGCACACCCCTAAGGTTGCCTCTGGTTAAGTACCTCTCCCCTTTTTTGCTCTGACTTTTAGTGTATGCTTTCTTTGCCCCATTTTATCAGCCCCTTATTCTAAAAACAATGCTCTTGCATTTAAAAGGGGGACGATCCCTTCACCCCCCCCCCCCCCCCATGGCAAATCAACCACTTCCCCCAGTTGAGGTTTTTCAGCATAGTACAAATCCAAAATCCAGGAAATGGGCAAATCTAACGGAGCAAGCAAGCACCATGTCAGTAAGGCAGAGTGGCACAGCTGCCGAGAGTGACTTGAGGTCTCCAGAGGGTAAACTGCTCTTGGAGTTTTGTTTTGACTCATACAAATATTTGTTCTGGAAGTTTTATGACATAAAATAAGAAAAATCTGTTGGTGGGAAAGTAGGAAATTGTAGTCTGGGTTAGATGGAACACCACGGTGAAAATGCTTGAAGTTTTTTATTCAGAGAGGAATTGAAGCAAGTGTGTGCTTGATACCAAAGGGAAGTTTCTGAAATAGATGACGCATCACTTCTGGTCAGAGTATTACCCCTTTTTCAACTTGCAGTGTGCCCTTTTAAGTGCAGTGTCTGTCGTGACTGCGTTTAATTTCTGTTAAGGCAATGATTCTTTTTGTTTTAAAGGATGTTATTGTGTCAGGAACAATTACACCTCATGCAGTTTTGGCATATAATTTGTGTGGTAATAGTATATATACATTGGTCCCTCTTATCAATATTGCTGCTTTTTGCAAACATTTGCATGGAAGATTGTTTATATGTACTTATTTTCTCCTTCATTGCCTTTACCTTCTTAACTGTTTAGAACAACTTGGCTTTTAGAACCTGTTCATCCTCCATACCAAGTAGGGAATGTGATTTCTGAAGTCTTGAGATACAGTATAAAAATCTTATTTCATTAGGTTATTAGCATACATTTTATGAAGCAGTAACTTACCTACATTATGAATTACTGTGATGTACAGTATCTGTTCTTTACTGAAATCTTTATTGTAAGAAGTGCTAAATCATTCTTTGGTATTAAGATGCTTTCTTTTTGTATTCCTACAGGGTGCCCGTGAAGTAAGTGACTTCATTAGCTATCTGAAGAAGGAGGCATCAAATCCCTTAGTGTTAAAAGAAGAGGAGAAATCAAAAAAGAAGAAAAAGAAGACTGAATTGTAAATCAAGAGCACGAGAGAAGAAAATGAACACATTTCTTAATTAAAAGCAATCTATAGAGTATTGTCAAATGTTTTACACACGTGATCTTGAGCAGTCCTGCTATGGACATATTGTGTCATGAGCACTGAGATGGTTATGTGAAGAGGGATCTTTTTCATTCACTTTTAGATGCCCCCAAGGAGGAACGTTTCCATTCCAAAATGTCATGTCTTGTTTCCTTGGGTTGATGCAATCTTCATTTGGAGAAAAATTGTGACTGTTTTTTTGCAGTTTGGGTGGGAATTTATTTCTGATCTTTTGTTTGTGACTGGGGATTTTCGTGGGGGTTTTTAATAAATTTTGGGAGGAGTTTAAATCAATAAAGCCCCATTTAAAAAAATTTTTTTTTTTTTTTTTTTTAAATGGGCGGTGTCGGGTGTGAATCAGTACCGTGTTGATAAAGTGATAGTTTAGGTTACAAATGCAACTCATGATAATAATCAGTAGTTCCACCACTTTGCCCAATTTTAGAACTTCATATTTCCAATATACCAAGTCGTAATCCTTAATTTATTTACTGCCTCACTTTAGTCTCCATTGCCCCCAAACCGGCTTAAACACAGTGCATCAAGTCCATATCCAACATTAAACTGGGTTCCCCTACCTGTGGTTTAGCTTAATCGCACAACTTTGTCTGGCAAGACATGGGAGTGTGCAGAGGGCACCATTTGTACCATTCCCATGCTGTGTTGCTCTTTTATCTGAGTGGGTATGGGAACAGGCATTTAAAGTTAGACCCCACTCCTAATGACCGCCTCCATCAGTTTTCTTATAAAACTTGCAAGATGTACAGTAACTTTTTTTTTTCCTCCCCCCTAACCCCAGATCATAGAGGTTGCATTGAACAGAAGGAGTAGAATATCTACAGGAGCCTGAGTGGAAGGAGAAAAGTGCAAGTTTTCATGGTATGGAAGAATTGACAGCAGTGCTGGATTTAGTTAACCTCTAGCCATCCCTGGGGGGGGGGGGGGGTTTGGCAGGTGTCCTGGATAATAGACGGTCTGTTAGGCCGACCACAGTTTGTAAGAGTTGGACTGTTTCTGATGCAAGTGTGAGTAACACGAGGAACAGTCCTGTTTCCTTTTCTCTTCCCACTACACCAGTGGCTCCCAAACTCGATCCTGGGGCCCCACATCTTGTGCAGATTCACAATTGATGGTAATAATCAATAGCAACTTCTCATTTAATTAGTTTTTTTTTTTTAAACTCTTGTCGTTATTCTGCATTCAGCAAAACAGTGTGGTTTTTACATTTACAAGACATTTAGCAATATTTGTCTTTTTCTAAAGCTATAAATGCTTAACTTTTTTTCTTTTGGTGTTTTCCTATTTTTTCCCTTTTCCGATGTAGTTTGCTCTCTTAATTTAACCCTAATGGTGACAATTTAACAGGCGGCATGCTGAAAGCTGCAACGACTTCAGTGTCAGACCCACTAACTATTGAATAATCAATTAAATAACCAGAACACCTGGAAAAGCAGAATGAAAATTAGGTTGAAAATACTATTAACTTAAAAACAAAACTACGTATTCTCCATATAACTACAACTTCCCCATATAACTGCTTATTACATTTTAATAAATATCTACCAAACTTAGTTTGTACTTTCTACATTGGCTCCAAAACCCAGCACCTGGGAAATACTGTCTCACTTAATTAGGGTAAGAGTCCAATGAAAAATGGATGTTGATTGGAACAAAAACCTGCAACCACAGTGGGTCCCCAGGATCAAGTTTGGGAACCACTGCTCTACACCTCAGACTATAAATATATCACCCAAGTCCTGTCACTTGCAGAAATTCACAGATGAATTTTCAATGATTATGTACTTGTGATGTGTAGTGATGAAGGGGATGAGACAGTGTCAGTCAGGGGGAGAAGTTTGTTTCTTGGTGCAAAGAGAATTGTCTACATTGTAATATCAGCAAAGCCAAGGACCTGGTTATAGACTTTAGCTGCACCAAAGAGCCTCTTCGTACAGTCACTAGTCAAAGAGTGGATGTAGAGGTGGTCCACTTATACAGGTACCGGGGGGGGGGGGGGGGGGGGGGGGGGTGTCTACATTAATGACAGTTCCACTGTGTTGAGACCAGTCCAACCTATATAAGAGAAGGCTCTTCCTTAGAAGACTGTGTTCCTTTAATGGGGGAAGTGACATCCTTCACATCTTCTATAACTCTGTGAAGGCTGGTGCAGTTTTTCTTGGTAGCATTGTGCTCAACTGGTAATATCACTTCAAGGGAGGCCTACCAACAACATGCTAATTAAAAGGGCAAGCTCAGTTATGGGACACTCTGGAGGCACTAGAGGAGGAGAGAATTTTTAAAAAGTGCATTATGAACAATGCTGCACATCCTCTCTCGAACGCACAGTACTTTTATCCCAATATGTTGTGTGTCATGAAACACAACTTCGACTCCTTTATACCAACAGCAGTATGTCTGCATGATGACTTGCTGTTACTGTGGCTTTCTTTTGAATCTTCTTGCTTTATCCTCCTGTCTATGTTCAGACCAAAGGGTGTGTACTTAGCAATCTATTTATGTATTTAAGAACTTCTGTAAAAAGCCAAAGTTTCCCTTGGGGCAAATAAAATTATCTCTCCTTGAATTGGTAGAAGTGAGGAGTCTTGGGGGTGAGTTGGTCTTCTGGGGTGCTTCAGTGTCTAGAGATTGTAATAGGTGTAGAATTGAATGGGCATGTTGATGATTTATGAGGAGTCCATTGGGTCATCAGCTTTGCTACTAGGACTGTAGAGATTGAGAGGATTTTGGAGTTTAATGATGCAACGGAAATGGTTGTGTAAAATACTGCTTTTAAGAAGTATTGAAACACTGAATCATCAACAACAATTTTCTTCTATAGCCCAAAATCACACAAGGAATGCCACAATGGGCTTTAACAGGCCCAGTTATTTGACAGCCTCCCAGTCTTGATTCCCTAAGAAGACTAGAAAATAAAAAGACCCCTTGTATTGGGGAGGAAGAAATCTTGGGAAAGGCAATTCAGAGAGAGACCCCCCTTCCACTTAGGTTGTGCATGCAATGGGTGTCAAAAAATGGGGTAAATATAATACACAGAACAGAGCTAGATGGCAAATCTATCATTGCCATCTCAGGAATACAATAGTACAACTACAAGGTAAAACGCAAGAATAGATTATACCACTCACTAAATACAGAACAGTCACATATGAGGATACAGATACAGTGGGTACGGAAAGTATTCAGACCCCCTTCAATTTTTCACTCTTTGTCATATTGCAGCCATTTGCTAAAATCATTTAAATTTTTTCCCTCATTAATGTACACACAGCACCCCATATTGACAGACAAAAAAAAAGAGTTTTTGAAATTGTTGCAGATTTATTAAAAAAGAAAAACTAAAATATGACATGGTCCTAAGTATTCAGACCCTTTCCTCAGTATTTAATAGAAGCACCCTTTTGAGCTAATACAGCCTTGAGTCTTCTTGGGAAAGATGCAACAAGTTTTTCACACCTGGATTTGGGGATCCTCTGCCATTCCTCCTTGCAGATCCTCTCCAGTTCTGTCAGGTTGGATGGTAAACGTTGGTGGACAGCCATTTTTAGGTCTCCCCAGAGATGCTCAATTGGGTTTAAGTCAGGGCTCTGGCTGAGCCATTCAAGAACAGTCACAGAGTTGTTGTGAAGCCACTCCTTTGTTATTTTAGCTGTGTGCTTAGGGTCATTGTCTTGTTGGAAGGTAAACCTTCGGCCCAGTCTGAGGTCCTTGGCACTCTGGAGAAGGTTTTTGTCCAGGATATCCCTGTACTTGGCCGCATTAATCTTTCCCTCGATTGAAACCAGTCGTCCTGTCCCTGCAGCTGAAAAACACCCCCACAGCATGATGCTGCCACTGCCATGCTTCACTGTGAGGACTGTATTGGACAAGTGATGAGCAGTGCCTGGTTGTCTCCACACATACCACTTAGAATTAAGGCCAAAAAGTTCTATGTGTGGAGACAACCAGGCACTGCTCATCACAAATTCTTTTTTTTGTCTGTCAATATGGGGTGCTGTGTGTACATTAATGAGGGAAAAAATTAATTTAAATGATTTTAGCAAATGGCTGCAATATGACAAAGAGTGAAAAATTGAAGGGGGTCTGAATACTTTCCGTACCCACTGTATGTTCAAATACATCAAAAAAAATCTGCTAATTGTAGAACCACTACCAGATTGTAGACAAAGAGTCAGACAAGCCAGACTCCTGGAGACCTCAGCCAAGTAGCCACCTCACCCCTACTGCCCATTCTATAGCGGAGTCCTGGATGGGCTGGCCAATCTGATGAAGGACCCTTCTACCCAATGATTCCAGTGCTGTTTTATCTAAGACTGCTTTCCCATAAGCTGGTAAACAATTTGGCCTTAGGGAAGTAGCACCAAGTGACACTTCTGAGTACCGAGAAGAGAAACAGAATAGGTAAGTGTTGGTAACAATTTATAAATACCATGTTACTTATATTTTAGTGCTAATGACTAACAACAGAGATATATTATGCACAGCTAATCAGCAGCTCTACGCAGGGTATGCTAAACTGAAGTAGTGAGTCTTGAGCCAGGATTTAAAAGCTGAGACTGGAAGGGACACTTCTAACAGTAGTAGGCAGACCATTCCACAGCTTTAGGGCCCCTGTAACTAAAAGCTTGACCTCCCACTGTTATTTTTGTTCATTCTTGGAATCATAAGCAGACCGGCATCTTTTGATCTTAATATGTTAATATGTGCTCTGGTTTGTAAGTAATAATAAGCTTACATAAGTAATCTACAGATGACCCTCGAAATTCGCTGGGTTACGTTCCTAGAGCACCCACGAATTGTGAAAACTGAATTTTGGATGTGGTCAAAAAATGCCTATTTTTATAGTTTAAACCCTAAATATGCCCCCAAACACTTTAATTTCATTTCAAACTCAGTTTAATACATTACCCTAAAAAAATTAATGTAAAGGTAAACCCGTATACTGTACAGTACTGTACTGCAATGTCTCTCACAGTGCTAGAATGTACAATACCAATGTTACCGGTATATGTACTGTAATTCATGCAAGCGTGTTTTCTTTGGTATAAGTAGGGTAAATACATAATAATTTAATAAAAATACAGTAAAATGTATGGGTATTCACCAATAATGAATGATATTGATTGAAGATGATGATGATGAATTAGCTATGCAGTACGATGAAGGTATGTAATGAAGATAATGACTGCACAGCAAAGCTGAGGATTTATAGTTCCTCAGGTGGCAACTGTGGCATAACTGTTTAGTTACCGAAGCAAATCCAGTAGTTCAACCTTCTTCTGGTGCTTAGGTTCATTGCCAGGAGCCTTAGAAGGCGCAGGGCATTTGGGCGGCATCTTAGGGCTTTAAGAAGAACAAAAAGAAAAACAGGAGAACACTTGCGAAACACTCGAGATAGCTACACGCAGTAAACTGTTATGATGCTGGAATGCTAGGCTGCATCGGCCGGAGATGCGTCACAGAGCAGCAGCCAATCAGCAGCAAGGAGAAATGAATAATGCTCTTGGATTGGCTACTTTCACCATCCCAAGCCGTGTTTTCCTCTACGATAGCTTTGTGTTCTCTCTACAGTATAGTATTGTCATGAAAAAAGCCCTAAAAAATTGGGGAGGATATTTGTGGTTTCCACTAACAATTATTAGTTAGGCTCTAAGGGAAATTCCGCAAACGACTGAGGCCATGAACTCTGAACCGCGACTTCACGTGGGTCTACTGTAATGTAAAAAGCACAATAGGCTACTAATAGGGACAGGATAAAAATGTGAAGGTAATCCCTGGAGAGGGTTGTATATGACAGCATTGCATGTTAGTAGACAATCTCAGTTTAAGAAATACAGTGCATCCGGAAAGTATTCACAGCGCATCACTTTTTCCACATTTTGTTATGTTACAGCCTTATTCCAAAATGGATCAAATTCATTTTTTTCCTCAGAATTCTACACACAACACCCCATAATGACAACGTGAAAAAAGTTTACTTGAGGTTTTTGCAAATTTATTTAAAATAAAAAAAAACTGAGAAATCACATGTACATAAGTATTAACAGCCTTTGCTCAATACTTTGTCGATGCACCTTTGGCAGCAATTACAGCCTCAAGTCTTGTTGAATATGATGCCACAAGCTTGGCGCACCTATCCTTGGCCAGTTTCGCCCATTCCTCTTTGCAGCACCTCTCAAGCTCCATCAGGTTGGATGGGAAGCGTCGGTGCACAGCCATTTTAAGATCTCTCCAGAGATGTTCAATCGGATTCAAGTCTGGGCTCTGGCTGGGCCACTCAAGGACATTCACAGAGTTGTCCTGAAGCCACTCCTTTGATATCTTGGCTGTGTGCTTAGGGTCGTTGTCCTGCTGAAAGATGAACCGTCGCCCCAGTCTGGGGTCAAGAGCGCTCTGGAGCAGGTTTTCATCCAGGATGTCTCTGTACATTGCTGCAGTCATCTTTCTCTTTATCCTGACTAGTCTCCCAGTTCCTGCCGCTGAAAAACATCCCCACAGCATGATGCTGCCACCACCATGTTTCACTGTAGGGATGGTGCCAGGTTTCCTCCAAACGTGACGCCTGGCATTCACACCAAAGAGTTCAATCTTTGTCTCATCAGACCAGAGAATTTTCTTTCTCATGGTCTGAGAGTTCTTCAGGTGCCTTTTGGCAAACTCCAGGCGGGCTGCCATGTGCCTTTTACTAAGGAGTGGCTTCTGTCTGGCCACTCTCCATACAGGCCTGATTGGTGGATTGCTGCAGAGATGGTTGTCCTTCTGGAAGGTTCTCCTCTCTCCACAGAGGACCTCTGGAGCTCTGACAGAGTGACCATCTGGTTCTTGGTCACCTCCCTGACTAAGGCCCTTCTCCCCCAATCGCTCAGTTTAGATGGCCGGCCAGCTCTAGGAAGAGTCCTGGTTGTTTTGAACTTCTTCCACTTACGGATGATGGAGTCCACTGTGCTCATTGGGACCTTCAAAGCAGCAGGTTTTTTTCTGTAACCTCCAGATTTGTGCCTCGAGACAATCCTGTCTCGGAGGTCTACAGACAATTCCTTTGACTTCATGCTTGGTTTGTGCTCTGACATGAACTGTCAACTGTGGGACCTTATATAGACAGGTGTGTGCCTTTCCAAATCATGTCCAGTCAACTGAGTTTACCACAGGTCGACTCCAATTAAGCTGCAGAAACATCTCAAGGATGATCAGGGGAAACAGGATGCACCTGAGCTCAATTTCGAGCTTCATGGCAAAGGCTGTGAATACTTATGTACATGTGCTTTCTCAATTTTTTTATTTTTAATAAATTTGCAAAAATCTCAAGTAAACTTTTTTCACGCTGTCATTATGGGGTGTTGTGTGTAGAATTCAGGGGAAAAAAATGAATTTAATCAATTTTGGAATAAGGCTGTAACATAACAAAATGTGGAAAAAGTGATGCGCTGTGAATACTTTCCGGATGCACTGTAGATGGTCATTTCCAGAGGGTGGGACTGGACCGCATGTCTGCCTGGGGGGTTGCCAACCAGGATCCTGAGCTGTTTTGTCATGTAGTGGGTGCGGCAAAACACTGTTACCAGTGCATGCTGCCCAACCTGACCTGACCTGACCTGACCTGACCTTGGCAAATTGATATTTTCACATTTCAAGTTTAGTGTATGTTTTATTTCAATGCAGTTAAGTTTCTATGTATCTTAATTTTTCCCTTATGTACAAGTATAAATATGTTCTGTATATGCATATACAGTACTAAATATATATATATATATATATCTTTCATATACAGTGGATTCATAAAGTATTCAGACCCCTTCACTTTTACATTTTACAATGTTGCAGCCCTGTGCTGAAATGATTTAAAATTTTTTCACTACATCAAACAACACTCAATATTCTAGACTGACAAAGCAAAAACAACATTTTAGGAATTTTTGCAAATTTATTAAAGAAAAATACTGAAATATCAGACCAACACAAGTATTCAGACCCTTCACTTTGTATTTAGTTGAAGCCTCTTTGGTAGTGATTACAGGCTGGAGACTTTTTGAATATGACATGTCAGTGGAAAGTTATTTTTAGGCCTCTTCAGAGATGTTCAATTGGATTCATGTCCAGGGTATGGCTGGGCAACTCATGGACATTTACTGAGTTGTCTTAAGCCACTCTTGTGTTTTCTTTGGTTTGCAGGTAGGGTCATAGTCCTGATCTAAAGTGTACCTTCAGCCCAGTCTGATTTCGAGGGCACTCTAGAGCAGGTTTTTAATTAATGATAGCCCTTAATACCTTGCTCCATTTAGCTTACTTTCAACCCTGAATAATCTCCCATTCCCTGTTGCTGAAAAACCATCCCAGAGTATGATGCTGCCACCCCATGCTTCACCAATGTAGTGGTAATGCGCAGTGATAAAGCAGTCCACCATTTTCTCCATGATGCTTATCTTTATTGTTATCAGACCAGGTAATCTTGTTTCTCACAGTCTTTGCAAACTCGAGCAGGTTCTATGTGTCTTGAACTAAGGAGAATCTTGTGTCTGGCCACTTTTTCATAAAGCTCAGACCAGTTTCTCTGGAGCTTAGCCAGTGATCACCAGGTTCTCTGTCACCTCAGTAACCATGGCCCTACTCTCACAATTGGTCAGTTTTGCTGGGACGCCAGTTCTTGGAAGAGACGCAGTTGTGCCAAACTCCCTTTAATAATTATGAAGGCAACTTTGCTCTTGGGAACCTTCACTGCTGCAGGAATTCCCCAGGTCTGTGTCTTAATATAATCCCATCTCTAAGCTCTGCAGGCAAACCCATCAAACTCATGGCTTGATTTTTGATTTGATGCACATAGTCAGCTGTGGGACCTTCTATAGATAGCCGTATGTGCCTTTCCTAATCAGGTCCAATCGATGGAACTGACTGCTCCCATTTTGGATTCTTTATTTCTTCTTCCCCTACACTTCAGAATAAATACTCATAGAGAGGGCAGTTGGCAGGAATCTGTTTGTCTTTATTAATTTCCAGATGGAGCCAAAACATAACTGGATTACTATCTATTGAATGCCACTGCTCACACATTCTCCATCACCACCCCTCTTATGGAATGAGCCAAAACGTACTTGTTTTTTTACTCAGAAACACATTTGAATAATTATAAGGTATAAAACTGTATATGGACATGTAATCTTACACTTTTCTCCAAAGAAATGTCCTTCTAACATTGGTGTTTAATAAACACAATAACAATAAAAACATTGTTAATTACAGAAAGAAGTATTATGCCAAAAAAAAGTCAAGCAATGTTGTCGATTAGGTCGAGCAGAAGTTGTAAGTATAGTAGAGTCCCCTGCAAGAGCTTGCTGTTGCAGCATACTGTACAAGGTTGAGGATTTTGGCTCTCACTCGTAAGCATTGGTTCTAATGGCTGCGGTTGTGAACTTTGTTCTGTAAGGTTCATGAGCTGGTGTGTTGGTGCTCCCCATCTGACTTTCATCTGAACAATGAAGAAGGGGATAAAAATCCAGATAAAGCAGTTAAAGAAGGTCATACAGAGTCTGAAGGATATGGCCCCTTTTAAAATCGTCCAGTGAAGAGGAAACTTATGGTTTTAGATGATTGTAATGAAGTTGATTGGGAATTAATTTGTGACAAATCCTAAATTTCAAAGTTCACTGGA